>NW_027463794.1:0-228897 GCF_050947455.1 Rhinoderma darwinii
TGGGGCCTCAGAGATAAAAGCCTGGGCCCAGGCAGTGTTGGTCAGTGCTGCTCAGCAGGCAGCACTGGACTGGACTGGATTACAGCTGATACAAGGTGTGAAGGAACAAGGGGTGGCTGTGGGCATGCACTTGCTGCCGCTGCCAGTGTTTATCTGCATGGCAGCAGGGCATTTGGGCGTTGCCAGGAAGGCGTTTTTATGTAGATTCCTCCTCTTTCAGCACTGCATTGTGGTGCAAGCAAAAGAAGCAAATCCTGTCTGGCTTCCTCTCCGGCCTTTATTCACCTCCCGTGTAGCTGTGAGTGTGTGAGCCTGCAGGGCCCCATGGAATTGCCTAGAAGTAGGCTGAATCGCTGCAAGGGCTGAACAGCAGTATCGGGCAGGCTCGGGCAACGCGCGGCCCGTTCGGGTTATCGCTTCTCGGCCTTTTGGCTAAGATCAAGTGTAGTATCTGTTCTTATCAGTTTAATATCTGATACGTCCCCTATCTGGGGACCATATATTAAATGGATTTTTAGAACAGGGAGATGGAAATAGAGCTTGCTCTGTCCACTCCACGCATTGACCTGGTATTGCAGTATTTCCAGGACCGGTGCACCCTTTCCTTATGTGTTGACTAAAAGCAGATTCCAAAAGTGTTTTTTGTCTTTGCTATTGTTTCTGTCTTTCTGAAGGGATCTCCCCTTTTAATCCCATTATTTCAACACCTGTTGGACAATGCATGAGTGATAATGAGCTCATTGATTAAATGCAATTAATGAATAGATTGCCACCTCTTGTTGTGTGTCGTCTGTGTTTCTGTGTTTCCGGCATTTCACATTGGAACACCTCATTCACCTTCCTTGTCTTCTCTCCGCCCTCCCTTTTAGGTAAGTTAAAGAGCTGCACCTGAGCCAGCCACTGATTGATTGATTGATTGATTGATTGATTGATTGATTGATTGATTGATTGATTGATGCAGCACAACAGTCAAATAGTGGAGTGGAGTAGGGGAACAGCAAACAGCCAATAAAGCAGCCCGCCCGCTCGCCTGCCCGCCACAATGGACCTACCTGTGTACACTAGATGGATGTGATGGAATGTACTGTCGTCCCTACATTTCAAGAAGAAGTAAGAATTGCAGTTGCAACAAAGCCTTGCTTGCCTACAAAGAGAGCAGCAATTTGGATTTGTTACTATGTTACCTAGAAGAATAACAAACTGTGCAAGGATGGAGGTTGTAGGAGCAAGGAGAAGTTGTCTGTAAAGTTGGTGGATGCCTATTTTCCATTTTGCAGTCCCTTGTCTCCCTCTTGTGGCCTCCTGGAGGCAACTAGCTGTGCAAAAAAAAGACAGCCTGGCGGCCGGCTGTTGCAGTGTTGCCCTCTCAGGCAACACTGAGTGACTGACTGAGCCTCACCGTCTTATATAAAGTTCAGACGGAACTTTGCACGTGTCATAGTGGAGCCCTCAGGATTCCAGAGCCAGCTTTCTGACATCATAATGGGGCCTCAGAGATAAAAGCCTAGGCCCAGGCAGTGTTGGTCAGTGCTGCTCAGCAGGCAGCACTGGACTGGACTGGATTACAGCTGATACAAGGTGTGAAGGAACAAGGGGTGGCTGTGGGCATGCACTTGCTGCCGCTGCCAGTGTTTATCTGCATGGCAGCAGGGCATTTGGGCGTTGCCAGGAAGGCGTTTTCATGTAGATTCCTCCTCTTTCAGCACTGCATTGTGGTGCAAGCAAAAGAAGCAAATCCTGTCTGGCTTCCTCTCCGGCCTTTATTCACCTCCCGTGTAGCTGTGAGTGTGTGAGCCTGCAGGGCCCCATGGAATTGCCTAGAAGTAGGCTGAATCGCTGCAAGGGCTGAACAGCAGTATCGGGCAGGCTCGGGCAACGCGCGGCCCGTTCGGGTTATCGCTTCTCGGCCTTTTGGCTAAGATCAAGTGTAGTATCTGTTCTTATCAGTTTAATATCTGATACGTCCCCTATCTGGGGACCATATATTAAATGGATTTTTAGAACAGGGAGATGGAAATAGAGCTTGCTCTGTCCACTCCACGCATTGACCTGGTATTGCAGTATTTCCAGGACCGGTGCACCCTTTCCTTATGTGTTGACTAAAAGCAGATTCCAAAAGTGTTTTTTGTCTTTGCTATTGTTTCTGTCTTTCTGAAGGGATCTCCCCTTTTAATCCCATTATTTCAACACCTGTTGGACAATGCATGAGTGATAATGAGCTCATTGATTAAATGCAATTAATGAATAGATTGCCACCTCTTGTTGTGTGTCGTCTGTGTTTCTGTGTTTCCGGCATTTCACATTGGAACACCTCATTCACCTTCCTTGTCTTCTCTCCGCCCTCCCTTTTAGGTAAGTTAAAGAGCTGCACCTGAGCCAGCCACTGATTGATTGATTGATTGATTGATTGATTGATTGATGCAGCACAACAGTCAAATAGTGGAGTGGAGTAGGGGAACAGCAAACAGCCAATAAAGCAGCCCGCCCGCTCGCCTGCCCGCCACAATGGACCTACCTGTGTACACTAGATGGATGTGATGGAATGTACTGTCGTCCCTACATTTCAAGAAGAAGTAAGAATTGCAGTTGCAACAAAGCCTTGCTTGCCTACAAAGAGAGCAGCAATTTGGATTTGTTACTATGTTACCTAGAAGAATAACAAACTGTGCAAGGATGGAGGTTGTAGGAGCAAGGAGAAGTTGTCTGTAAAGTTGGTGGATGCCTATTTTCCATTTTGCAGTCCCTTGTCTCCCTCTTGTGGCCTCCTGGAGGCAACTAGCTGTGCAAAAAAAAGACAGCCTGGCGGCCGGCTGTTGCAGTGTTGCCCTCTCAGGCAACACTGAGTGACTGACTGAGCCTCACCGTCTTATATAAAGTTCAGACGGAACTTTGCACGTGTCATAGTGGAGCCCTCAGGATTCCAGAGCCAGCTTTCTGACATCATAATGGGGCCTCAGAGATAAAAGCCTGGGCCCAGGCAGTGTTGGTCAGTGCTGCTCAGCAGGCAGCACTGGACTGGACTGGATTACAGCTGATACAAGGTGTGAAGGAACAAGGGGTGGCTGTGGGCATGCACTTGCTGCCGCTGCCAGTGTTTATCTGCATGGCAGCAGGGCATTTGGGCGTTGCCAGGAAGGCGTTTTCATGTAGATTCCTCCTCTTTCAGCACTGCATTGTGGTGCAAGCAAAAGAAGCAAATCCTGTCTGGCTTCCTCTCCGGCCTTTATTCACCTCCCGTGTAGCTGTGAGTGTGTGAGCCTGCAGGGCCCCATGGAATTGCCTAGAAGTAGGCTGAATCGCTGCAAGGGCTGAACAGCAGTATCGGGCAGGCTCGGGCAACGCGCGGCCCGTTCGGGTTATCGCTTCTCGGCCTTTTGGCTAAGATCAAGTGTAGTATCTGTTCTTATCAGTTTAATATCTGATACGTCCCCTATCTGGGGACCATATATTAAATGGATTTTTAGAACAGGGAGATGGAAATAGAGCTTGCTCTGTCCACTCCACGCATTGACCTGGTATTGCAGTATTTCCAGGACCGGTGCACCCTTTCCTTATGTGTTGACTAAAAGCAGATTCCAAAAGTGTTTTTTGTCTTTGCTATTGTTTCTGTCTTTCTGAAGGGATCTCCCCTTTTAATCCCATTATTTCAACACCTGTTGGACAATGCATGAGTGATAATGAGCTCATTGATTAAATGCAATTAATGAATAGATTGCCACCTCTTGTTGTGTGTCGTCTGTGTTTCTGTGTTTCCGGCATTTCACATTGGAACACCTCATTCACCTTCCTTGTCTTCTCTCCGCCCTCCCTTTTAGGTAAGTTAAAGAGCTGCACCTGAGCCAGCCACTGATTGATTGATTGATTGATTGATTGATTGATTGATTGATGCAGCACAACAGTCAAATAGTGGAGTGGAGTAGGGGAACAGCAAACAGCCAATAAAGCAGCCCGCCCGCTCGCCTGCCCGCCACAATGGACCTACCTGTGTACACTAGATGGATGTGATGGAATGTACTGTCGTCCCTACATTTCAAGAAGAAGTAAGAATTGCAGTTGCAACAAAGCCTTGCTTGCCTACAAAGAGAGCAGCAATTTGGATTTGTTACTATGTTACCTAGAAGAATAACAAACTGTGCAAGGATGGAGGTTGTAGGAGCAAGGAGAAGTTGTCTGTAAAGTTGGTGGATGCCTATTTTCCATTTTGCAGTCCCTTGTCTCCCTCTTGTGGCCTCCTGGAGGCAACTAGCTGTGCAAAAAAAAGACAGCCTGGCGGCCGGCTGTTGCAGTGTTGCCCTCTCAGGCAACACTGAGTGACTGACTGAGCCTCACCGTCTTATATAAAGTTCAGACGGAACTTTGCACGTGTCATAGTGGAGCCCTCAGGATTCCAGAGCCAGCTTTCTGACATCATAATGGGGCCTCAGAGATAAAAGCCTGGGCCCAGGCAGTGTTGGTCAGTGCTGCTCAGCAGGCAGCACTGGACTGGACTGGATTACAGCTGATACAAGGTGTGAAGGAACAAGGGGTGGCTGTGGGCATGCACTTGCTGCCGCTGCCAGTGTTTATCTGCATGGCAGCAGGGCATTTGGGCGTTGCCAGGAAGGCGTTTTTATGTAGATTCCTCCTCTTTCAGCACTGCATTGTGGTGCAAGCAAAAGAAGCAAATCCTGTCTGGCTTCCTCTCCGGCCTTTATTCACCTCCCGTGTAGCTGTGAGTGTGTGAGCCTGCAGGGCCCCATGGAATTGCCTAGAAGTAGGCTGAATCGCTGCAAGGGCTGAACAGCAGTATCGGGCAGGCTCGGGCAACGCGCGGCCCGTTCGGGTTATCGCTTCTCGGCCTTTTGGCTAAGATCAAGTGTAGTATCTGTTCTTATCAGTTTAATATCTGATACGTCCCCTATCTGGGGACCATATATTAAATGGATTTTTAGAACAGGGAGATGGAAATAGAGCTTGCTCTGTCCACTCCACGCATTGACCTGGTATTGCAGTATTTCCAGGACCGGTGCACCCTTTCCTTATGTGTTGACTAAAAGCAGATTCCAAAAGTGTTTTTTGTCTTTGCTATTGTTTCTGTCTTTCTGAAGGGATCTCCCCTTTTTATCCCATTATTTCAACACCTGTTGGACAATGCATGAGTGATAATGAGCTCATTGATTAAATGCAATTAATGAATAGATTGCCACCTCTTGTTGTGTGTCGTCTGTGTTTCTGTGTTTCCGGCATTTCACATTGGAACACCTCATTCACCTTCCTTGTCTTCTCTCCGCCCTCCCTTTTAGGTAAGTTAAAGAGCTGCACCTGAGCCAGCCACTGATTGATTGATTGATTGATTGATTGATTGATTGATGCAGCACAACAGTCAAATAGTGGAGTGGAGTAGGGGAACAGCAAACAGCCAATAAAGCAGCCCGCCCGCTCGCCTGCCCGCCACAATGGACCTACCTGTGTACACTAGATGGATGTGATGGAATGTACTGTCGTCCCTACATTTCAAGAAGAAGTAAGAATTGCAGTTGCAACAAAGCCTTGCTTGCCTACAAAGAGAGCAGCAATTTGGATTTGTTACTATGTTACCTAGAAGAATAACAAACTGTGCAAGGATGGAGGTTGTAGGAGCAAGGAGAAGTTGTCTGTAAAGTTGGTGGATGCCTATTTTCCATTTTGCAGTCCCTTGTCTCCCTCTTGTGGCCTCCTGGAGGCAACTAGCTGTGCAAAAAAAAGACAGCCTGGCGGCCGGCTGTTGCAGTGTTGCCCTCTCAGGCAACACTGAGTGACTGACTGAGCCTCACCGTCTTATATAAAGTTCAGACGGAACTTTGCACGTGTCATAGTGGAGCCCTCAGGATTCCAGAGCCAGCTTTCTGACATCATAATGGGGCCTCAGAGATAAAAGCCTGGGCCCAGGCAGTGTTGGTCAGTGCTGCTCAGCAGGCAGCACTGGACTGGACTGGATTACAGCTGATACAAGGTGTGAAGGAACAAGGGGTGGCTGTGGGCATGCACTTGCTGCCGCTGCCAGTGTTTATCTGCATGGCAGCAGGGCATTTGGGCGTTGCCAGGAAGGCGTTTTTATGTAGATTCCTCCTCTTTCAGCACTGCATTGTGGTGCAAGCAAAAGAAGCAAATCCTGTCTGGCTTCCTCTCCGGCCTTTATTCACCTCCCGTGTAGCTGTGAGTGTGTGAGCCTGCAGGGCCCCATGGAATTGCCTAGAAGTAGGCTGAATCGCTGCAAGGGCTGAACAGCAGTATCGGGCAGGCTCGGGCAACGCGCGGCCCGTTCGGGTTATCGCTTCTCGGCCTTTTGGCTAAGATCAAGTGTAGTATCTGTTCTTATCAGTTTAATATCTGATACGTCCCCTATCTGGGGACCATATATTAAATGGATTTTTAGAACAGGGAGATGGAAATAGAGCTTGCTCTGTCCACTCCACGCATTGACCTGGTATTGCAGTATTTCCAGGACCGGTGCACCCTTTCCTTATGTGTTGACTAAAAGCAGATTCCAAAAGTGTTTTTTGTCTTTGCTATTGTTTCTGTCTTTCTGAAGGGATCTCCCCTTTTTATCCCATTATTTCAACACCTGTTGGACAATGCATGAGTGATAATGAGCTCATTGATTAAATGCAATTAATGAATAGATTGCCACCTCTTGTTGTGTGTCGTCTGTGTTTCTGTGTTTCCGGCATTTCTCATTGGAACACCTCATTCACCTTCCTTGTCTTCTCTCCGCCCTCCCTTTTAGGTAAGTTAAAGAGCTGCACCTGAGCCAGCCACTGATTGATTGATTGATTGATTGATTGATTGATGCAGCACAACAGTCAAATAGTGGAGTGGAGTAGGGGAACAGCAAACAGCCAATAAAGCAGCCCGCCCGCTCGCCTGCACGCCACAATGGACCTACCTGTGTACACTAGATGGATGTGATGGAATGTACTGTCGTCCCTACATTTCAAGAAGAAGTAAGAATTGCAGTTGCAACAAAGCCTTGCTTGCCTACAAAGAGAGCAGCAATTTGGATTTGTTACTATGTTACCTAGAAGAATAACAAACTGTGCAAGGATGGAGGTTGTAGGAGCAAGGAGAAGTTGTCTGTAAAGTTGGTGGATGCCTATTTTCCATTTTGCAGTCCCTTGTCTCCCTCTTGTGGCCTCCTGGAGGCAACTAGCTGTGCAAAAAAAAGACAGCCTGGCGGCCGGCTGTTGCAGTGTTGCCCTCTCAGGCAACACTGAGTGACTGACTGAGCCTCACCGTCTTATATAAAGTTCAGACGGAACTTTGCACGTGTCATAGTGGAGCCCTCAGGATTCCAGAGCCAGCTTTCTGACATCATAATGGGGCCTCAGAGATAAAAGCCTGGGCCCAGGCAGTGTTGGTCAGTGCTGCTCAGCAGGCAGCACTGGACTGGACTGGATTACAGCTGATACAAGGTGTGAAGGAACAAGGGGTGGCTGTGGGCATGCACTTGCTGCCGCTGCCAGTGTTTATCTGCATGGCAGCAGGGCATTTGGGCGTTGCCAGGAAGGCGTTTTTATGTAGATTCCTCCTCTTTCAGCACTGCATTGTGGTGCAAGCAAAAGAAGCAAATCCTGTCTGGCTTCCTCTCCGGCCTTTATTCACCTCCCGTGTAGCTGTGAGTGTGTGAGCCTGCAGGGCCCCATGGAATTGCCTAGAAGTAGGCTGAATCGCTGCAAGGGCTGAACAGCAGTATCGGGCAGGCTCGGGCAACGCGCGGCTCGTTCGGGTTATCGCTTCTCGGCCTTTTGGCTAAGATCAAGTGTAGTATCTGTTCTTATCAGTTTAATATCTGATACGTCCCCTATCTGGGGACCATATATTAAATGGATTTTTAGAACAGGGAGATGGAAATAGAGCTTGCTCTGTCCACTCCACGCATTGACCTGGTATTGCAGTATTTCCAGGACCGGTGCACCCTTTCCTTATGTGTTGACTAAAAGCAGATTCCAAAAGTGTTTTTTGTCTTTGCTATTGTTTCTGTCTTTCTGAAGGGATCTCCCCTTTTAATCCCATTATTTCAACACCTGTTGGACAATGCATGAGTGATAATGAGCTCATTGATTAAATGCAATTAATGAATAGATTGCCACCTCTTGTTGTGTGTCGTCTGTGTTTCTGTGTTTCCGGCATTTCACATTGGAACACCTCATTCACCTTCCTTGTCTTCTCTCCGCCCTCCCTTTTAGGTAAGTTAAAGAGCTGCACCTGAGCCAGCCACTGATTGATTGATTGATTGATTGATTGATTGATTGATTGATTGATTGATGCAGCACAACAGTCAAATAGTGGAGTGGAGTAGGGGAACAGCAAACAGCCAATAAAGCAGCCCGCCCGCTCGCCTGCCCGCCACAATGGACCTACCTGTGTACACTAGATGGATGTGATGGAATGTACTGTCGTCCCTACATTTCAAGAAGAAGTAAGAATTGCAGTTGCAACAAAGCCTTGCTTGCCTACAAAGAGAGCAGCAATTTGGATTTGTTACTATGTTACCTAGAAGAATAACAAACTGTGCAAGGATGGAGGTTGTAGGAGCAAGGAGAAGTTGTCTGTAAAGTTGGTGGATGCCTATTTTCCATTTTGCAGTCCCTTGTCTCCCTCTTGTGGCCTCCTGGAGGCAACTAGCTGTGCAAAAAAAAGACAGCCTGGCGGCCGGCTGTTGCAGTGTTGCCCTCTCAGGCAACACTGAGTGACTGACTGAGCCTCACCGTCTTATATAAAGTTCAGACGGAACTTTGCACGTGTCATAGTGGAGCCCTCAGGATTCCAGAGCCAGCTTTCTGACATCATAATGGGGCCTCAGAGATAAAAGCCTGGGCCCAGGCAGTGTTGGTCAGTGCTGCTCAGCAGGCAGCACTGGACTGGACTGGATTACAGCTGATACAAGGTGTGAAGGAACAAGGGGTGGCTGTGGGCATGCACTTGCTGCCGCTGCCAGTGTTTATCTGCATGGCAGCAGGGCATTTGGGCGTTGCCAGGAAGGCGTTTTTATGTAGATTCCTCCTCTTTCAGCACTGCATTGTGGTGCAAGCAAAAGAAGCAAATCCTGTCTGGCTTCCTCTCCGGCCTTTATTCACCTCCCGTGTAGCTGTGAGTGTGTGAGCCTGCAGGGCCCCATGGAATTGCCTAGAAGTAGGCTGAATCGCTGCAAGGGCTGAACAGCAGTATCGGGCAGGCTCGGGCAACGCGCGGCCCGTTCGGGTTATCGCTTCTCGGCCTTTTGGCTAAGATCAAGTGTAGTATCTGTTCTTATCAGTTTAATATCTGATACGTCCCCTATCTGGGGACCATATATTAAATGGATTTTTAGAACAGGGAGATGGAAATAGAGCTTGCTCTGTCCACTCCATGCATTGACCTGGTATTGCAGTATTTCCAGGACCGGTGCACCCTTTCCTTATGTGTTGACTAAAAGCAGATTCCAAAAGTGTTTTTTGTCTTTGCTATTGTTTCTGTCTTTCTGAAGGGATCTCCCCTTTTAATCCCATTATTTCAACACCTGTTGGACAATGCATGAGTGATAATGAGCTCATTGATTAAATGCAATTAATGAATAGATTGCCACCTCTTGTTGTGTGTCGTCTGTGTTTCTGTGTTTCCGGCATTTCACATTGGAACACCTCATTCACCTTCCTTGTCTTCTCTCCGCCCTCCCTTTTAGGTAAGTTAAAGAGCTGCACCTGAGCCAGCCATTGATTGATTGATTGATTGATTGATTGATTGATTGATTGATTGATTGATTGATGCAGCACAACAGTCAAATAGTGGAGTGGAGTAGGGGAACAGCAAACAGCCAATAAAGCAGCCCGCCCGCTCGCCTGCCCGCCACAATGGACCTACCTGTGTACACTAGATGGATGTGATGGAATGTACTGTCGTCCCTACATTTCAAGAAGAAGTAAGAATTGCAGTTGCAACAAAGCCTTGCTTGCCTACAAAGAGAGCAGCAATTTGGATTTGTTACTATGTTACCTAGAAGAATAACAAACTGTGCAAGGATGGAGGTTGTAGGAGCAAGGAGAAGTTGTCTGTAAAGTTGGTGGATGCCTATTTTCCATTTTGCAGTCCCTTGTCTCCCTCTTGTGGCCTCCTGGAGGCAACTAGCTGTGCAAAAAAAAGACAGCCTGGCGGCCGGCTGTTGCAGTGTTGCCCTCTCAGGCAACACTGAGTGACTGACTGAGCCTCACCGTCTTATATAAAGTTCAGACGGAACTTTGCACGTGTCATAGTGGAGCCCTCAGGATTCCAGAGCCAGCTTTCTGACATCATAATGGGGCCTCAGAGATAAAAGCCTGGGCCCAGGCAGTGTTGGTCAGTGCTGCTCAGCAGGCAGCACTGGACTGGACTGGATTACAGCTGATACAAGGTGTGAAGGAACAAGGGGTGGCTGTGGGCATGCACTTGCTGCCGCTGCCAGTGTTTATCTGCATGGCAGCAGGGCATTTGGGCGTTGCCAGGAAGGCGTTTTTATGTAGATTCCTCCTCTTTCAGCACTGCATTGTGGTGCAAGCAAAAGAAGCAAATCCTGTCTGGCTTCCTCTCCGGCCTTTATTCACCTCCCGTGTAGCTGTGAGTGTGTGAGCCTGCAGGGCCCCATGGAATTGCCTAGAAGTAGGCTGAATCGCTGCAAGGGCTGAACAGCAGTATCGGGCAGGCTCGGGCAACGCGCGGCCCGTTCGGGTTATCGCTTCTCGGCCTTTTGGCTAAGATCAAGTGTAGTATCTGTTCTTATCAGTTTAATATCTGATACGTCCCCTATCTGGGGACCATATATTAAATGGATTTTTAGAACAGGGAGATGGAAATAGAGCTTGCTCTGTCCACTCCACGCATTGACCTGGTATTGCAGTATTTCCAGGACCGGTGCACCCTTTCCTTATGTGTTGACTAAAAGCAGATTCCAAAAGTGTTTTTTGTCTTTGCTATTGTTTCTGTCTTTCTGAAGGGATCTCCCCTTTTAATCCCATTATTTCAACACCTGTTGGACAATGCATGAGTGATAATGAGCTCATTGATTAAATGCAATTAATGAATAGATTGCCACCTCTTGTTGTGTGTCGTCTGTGTTTCTGTGTTTCCGGCATTTCACATTGGAACACCTCATTCACCTTCCTTGTCTTCTCTCCGCCCTCCCTTTTAGGTAAGTTAAAGAGCTGCACCTGAGCCAGCCACTGATTGATTGATTGATTGATTGATTGATTGATTGATTGATTGATTGATGCAGCACAACAGTCAAATAGTGGAGTGGAGTAGGGGAACAGCAAACAGCCAATAAAGCAGCCCGCCCGCTCGCCTGCCCGCCACAATGGACCTACCTGTGTACACTAGATGGATGTGATGGAATGTACTGTCGTCCCTACATTTCAAGAAGAAGTAAGAATTGCAGTTGCAACAAAGCCTTGCTTGCCTACAAAGAGAGCAGCAATTTGGATTTGTTACTATGTTACCTAGAAGAATAACAAACTGTGCAAGGATGGAGGTTGTAGGAGCAAGGAGAAGTTGTCTGTAAAGTTGGTGGATGCCTATTTTCCATTTTGCAGTCCCTTGTCTCCCTCTTGTGGCCTCCTGGAGGCAGCTAGCTGTGCAAAAAAAAGACAGCCTGGCGGCCGGCTGTTGCAGTGTTGCCCTCTCAGGCAACACTGAGTGACTGACTGAGCCTCACCGTCTTATATAAAGTTCAGACGGAACTTTGCACGTGTCATAGTGGAGCCCTCAGGATTCCAGAGCCAGCTTTCTGACATCATAATGGGGCCTCAGAGATAAAAGCCTGGGCCCAGGCAGTGTTGGTCAGTGCTGCTCAGCAGGCAGCACTGGACTGGACTGGATTACAGCTGATACAAGGTGTGAAGGAACAAGGGGTGGCTGTGGGCATGCACTTGCTGCCGCTGCCAGTGTTTATCTGCATGGCAGCAGGGCATTTGGGCGTTGCCAGGAAGGCGTTTTTATGTAGATTCCTCCTCTTTCAGCATTGCATTGTGGTGCAAGCAAAAGAAGCAAATCCTGTCTGGCTTCCTCTCCGGCCTTTATTCACCTCCCGTGTAGCTGTGAGTGTGTGAGCCTGCAGGGCCCCATGGAATTGCCTAGAAGTAGGCTGAATCGCTGCAAGGGCTGAACAGCAGTATCGGGCAGGCTCGGGCAACGCGCGGCCCGTTCGGGTTATCGCTTCTCGGCCTTTTGGCTAAGATCAAGTGTAGTATCTGTTCTTATCAGTTTAATATCTGATACGTCCCCTATCTGGGGACCATATATTAAATGGATTTTTAGAACAGGGAGATGGAAATAGAGCTTGCTCTGTCCACTCCACGCATTGACCTGGTATTGCAGTATTTCCAGGACCGGTGCACCCTTTCCTTATGTGTTGACTAAAAGCAGATTCCAAAAGTGTTTTTTGTCTTTGCTATTGTTTCTGTCTTTCTGAAGGGATCTCCCCTTTTAATCCCATTATTTCAACACCTGTTGGACAATGCATGAGTGATAATGAGCTCATTGATTAAATGCAATTAATGAATAGATTGCCACCTCTTGTTGTGTGTCGTCTGTGTTTCTGTGTTTCCGGCATTTCACATTGGAACACCTCATTCACCTTCCTTGTCTTCTCTCCGCCCTCCCTTTTAGGTAAGTTAAAGAGCTGCACCTGAGCCAGCCACTGATTGATTGATTGATTGATTGATTGATTGATTGATTGATTGATTGATTGATTGATTGATTGATGCAGCACAACAGTCAAATAGTGGAGTGGAGTAGGGGAACAGCAAACAGCCAATAAAGCAGCCCGCCCGCTCGCCTGCCCGCCACAATGGACCTACCTGTGTACACTAGATGGATGTGATGGAATGTACTGTCGTCCCTACATTTCAAGAAGAAGTAAGAATTGCAGTTGCAACAAAGCCTTGCTTGCCTACAAAGAGAGCAGCAATTTGGGTTTGTTACTATGTTACCTAGAAGAATAACAAACTGTGCAAGGATGGAGGTTGTAGGAGCAAGGAGAAGTTGTCTGTAAAGTTGGTGGATGCCTATTTTCCATTTTGCAGTCCCTTGTCTCCCTCTTGTGGCCTCCTGGAGGCAACTAGCTGTGCAAAAAAAAGACAGCCTGGCGGCCGGCTGTTGCAGTGTTGCCCTCTCAGGCAACACTGAGTGACTGACTGAGCCTCACCGTCTTATATAAAGTTCAGACGGAACTTTGCACGTGTCATAGTGGAGCCCTCAGGATTCCAGAGCCAGCTTTCTGACATCATAATGGGGCCTCAGAGATAAAAGCCTGGGCCCAGGCAGTGTTGGTCAGTGCTGCTCAGCAGGCAGCACTGGACTGGACTGGATTACAGCTGATACAAGGTGTGAAGGAACAAGGGGTGGCTGTGGGCATGCACTTGCTGCCGCTGCCAGTGTTTATCTGCATGGCAGCAGGGCATTTGGGCGTTGCCAGGAAGGCGTTTTTATGTAGATTCCTCCTCTTTCAGCACTGCATTGTGGTGCAAGCAAAAGAAGCAAATCCTGTCTGGCTTCCTCTCCGGCCTTTATTCACCTCCCGTGTAGCTGTGAGTGTGTGAGCCTGCAGGGCCCCATGGAATTGCCTAGAAGTAGGCTGAATCGCTGCAAGGGCTGAACAGCAGTATCGGGCAGGCTCGGGCAACGCGCGGCCCGTTCGGGTTATCGCTTCTCGGCCTTTTGGCTAAGATCAAGTGTAGTATCTGTTCTTATCAGTTTAATATCTGATACGTCCCCTATCTGGGGACCATATATTAAATGGATTTTTAGAACAGGGAGATGGAAATAGAGCTTGCTCTGTCCACTCCACGCATTGACCTGGTATTGCAGTATTTCCAGGACCGGTGCACCCTTTCCTTATGTGTTGACTAAAAGCAGATTCCAAAAGTGTTTTTTGTCTTTGCTATTGTTTCTGTCTTTCTGAAGGGATCTCCCCTTTTAATCCCATTATTTCAACACCTGTTGGACAATGCATGAGTGATAATGAGCTCATTGATTAAATGCAATTAATGAATAGATTGCCACCTCTTGTTGTGTGTCGTCTGTGTTTCTGTGTTTCCGGCATTTCACATTGGAACACCTCATTCACCTTCCTTGTCTTCTCTCCGCCCTCCCTTTTAGGTAAGTTAAAGAGCTGCACCTGAGCCAGCCACTGATTGATTGATTGATTGATTGATTGATTGATTGATTGATTGATTGATGCAGCACAACAGTCAAATAGTGGAGTGGAGTAGGGGAACAGCAAACAGCCAATAAAGCAGCCCGCCCGCTCGCCTGCCCGCCACAATGGACCTACCTGTGTACACTAGATGGATGTGATGGAATGTACTGTCGTCCCTACATTTCAAGAAGAAGTAAGAATTGCAGTTGCAACAAAGCCTTGCTTGCCTACAAAGAGAGCAGCAATTTGGATTTGTTACTATGTTACCTAGAAGAATAACAAACTGTGCAAGGATGGAGGTTGTAGGAGCAAGGAGAAGTTGTCTGTAAAGTTGGTGGATGCCTATTTTCCATTTTGCAGTCCCTTGTCTCCCTCTTGTGGCCTCCTGGAGGCAACTAGCTGTGCAAAAAAAAGACAGCCTGGCGGCCGGCTGTTGCAGTGTTGCCCTCTCAGGCAACACTGAGTGACTGACTGAGCCTCACCGTCTTATATAAAGTTCAGACGGAACTTTGCACGTGTCATAGTGGAGCCCTCAGGATTCCAGAGCCAGCTTTCTGACATCATAATGGGGCCTCAGAGATAAAAGCCTGGGCCCAGGCAGTGTTGGTCAGTGCTGCTCAGCAGGCAGCACTGGACTGGACTGGATTACAGCTGATACAAGGTGTGAAGGAACAAGGGGTGGCTGTGGGCATGCACTTGCTGCCGCTGCCAGTGTTTATCTGCATGGCAGCAGGGCATTTGGGCGTTGCCAGGAAGGCGTTTTTATGTAGATTCCTCCTCTTTCAGCATTGCATTGTGGTGCAAGCAAAAGAAGCAAATCCTGTCTGGCTTCCTCTCCGGCCTTTATTCACCTCCCGTGTAGCTGTGAGTGTGTGAGCCTGCAGGGCCCCATGGAATTGCCTAGAAGTAGGCTGAATCGCTGCAAGGGCTGAACAGCAGTATCGGGCAGGCTCGGGCAACGCGCGGCCCGTTCGGGTTATCGCTTCTCGGCCTTTTGGCTAAGATCAAGTGTAGTATCTGTTCTTATCAGTTTAATATCTGATACGTCCCCTATCTGGGGACCATATATTAAATGGATTTTTAGAACAGGGAGATGGAAATAGAGCTTGCTCTGTCCACTCCACGCATTGACCTGGTATTGCAGTATTTCCAGGACCGGTGCACCCTTTCCTTATGTGTTGACTAAAAGCAGATTCCAAAAGTGTTTTTTGTCTTTGCTATTGTTTCTGTCTTTCTGAAGGGATCTCCCCTTTTAATCCCATTATTTCAACACCTGTTGGACAATGCATGAGTGATAATGAGCTCATTGATTAAATGCAATTAATGAATAGATTGCCACCTCTTGTTGTGTGTCGTCTGTGTTTCTGTGTTTCCGGCATTTCACATTGGAACACCTCATTCACCTTCCTTGTCTTCTCTCCGCCCTCCCTTTTAGGTAAGTTAAAGAGCTGCACCTGAGCCAGCCACTGATTGATTGATTGATTGATTGATTGATTGATTGATTGATTGATTGATTGATTGATTGATTGATGCAGCACAACAGTCAAATAGTGGAGTGGAGTAGGGGAACAGCAAACAGCCAATAAAGCAGCCCGCCCGCTCGCCTGCCCGCCACAATGGACCTACCTGTGTACACTAGATGGATGTGATGGAATGTACTGTCGTCCCTACATTTCAAGAAGAAGTAAGAATTGCAGTTGCAACAAAGCCTTGCTTGCCTACAAAGAGAGCAGCAATTTGGATTTGTTACTATGTTACCTAGAAGAATAACAAACTGTGCAAGGATGGAGGTTGTAGGAGCAAGGAGAAGTTGTCTGTAAAGTTGGTGGATGCCTATTTTCCATTTTGCAGTCCCTTGTCTCCCTCTTGTGGCCTCCTGGAGGCAACTAGCTGTGCAAAAAAAAGACAGCCTGGCGGCCGGCTGTTGCAGTGTTGCCCTCTCAGGCAACACTGAGTGACTGACTGAGCCTCACCGTCTTATATAAAGTTCAGACGGAACTTTGCACGTGTCATAGTGGAGCCCTCAGGATTCCAGAGCCAGCTTTCTGACATCATAATGGGGCCTCAGAGATAAAAGCCTGGGCCCAGGCAGTGTTGGTCAGTGCTGCTCAGCAGGCAGCACTGGACTGGACTGGATTACAGCTGATACAAGGTGTGAAGGAACAAGGGGTGGCTGTGGGCATGCACTTGCTGCCGCTGCCAGTGTTTATCTGCATGGCAGCAGGGCATTTGGGCGTTGCCAGGAAGGCGTTTTTATGTAGATTCCTCCTCTTTCAGCACTGCATTGTGGTGCAAGCAAAAGAAGCAAATCCTGTCTGGCTTCCTCTCCGGCCTTTATTCACCTCCCGTGTAGCTGTGAGTGTGTGAGCCTGCAGGGCCCCATGGAATTGCCTAGAAGTAGGCTGAATCGCTGCAAGGGCTGAACAGCAGTATCGGGCAGGCTCGGGCAACGCGCGGCCCGTTCGGGTTATCGCTTCTCGGCCTTTTGGCTAAGATCAAGTGTAGTATCTGTTCTTATCAGTTTAATATCTGATACGTCCCCTATCTGGGGACCATATATTAAATGGATTTTTAGAACAGGGAGATGGAAATAGAGCTTGCTCTGTCCACTCCACGCATTGACCTGGTATTGCAGTATTTCCAGGACCGGTGCACCCTTTCCTTATGTGTTGACTAAAAGCAGATTCCAAAAGTGTTTTTTGTCTTTGCTATTGTTTCTGTCTTTCTGAAGGGATCTCCCCTTTTAATCCCATTATTTCAACACCTGTTGGACAATGCATGAGTGATAATGAGCTCATTGATTAAATGCAATTAATGAATAGATTGCCACCTCTTGTTGTGTGTCGTCTGTGTTTCTGTGTTTCCGGCATTTCACATTGGAACACCTCATTCACCTTCCTTGTCTTCTCTCCGCCCTCCCTTTTAGGTAAGTTAAAGAGCTGCACCTGAGCCAGCCACTGATTGATTGATTGATTGATTGATTGATTGATTGATTGATTGATTGATTGATGCAGCACAACAGTCAAATAGTGGAGTGGAGTAGGGGAACAGCAAACAGCCAATAAAGCAGCCCGCCCGCTCGCCTGCCCGCCACAATGGACCTACCTGTGTACACTAGATGGATGTGATGGAATGTACTGTCGTCCCTACATTTCAAGAAGAAGTAAGAATTGCAGTTGCAACAAAGCCTTGCTTGCCTACAAAGAGAGCAGCAATTTGGATTTGTTACTATGTTACCTAGAAGAATAACAAACTGTGCAAGGATGGAGGTTGTAGGAGCAAGGAGAAGTTGTCTGTAAAGTTGGTGGATGCCTATTTTCCATTTTGCAGTCCCTTGTCTCCCTCTTGTGGCCTCCTGGAGGCAACTAGCTGTGCAAAAAAAAGACAGCCTGGCGGCCGGCTGTTGCAGTGTTGCCCTCTCAGGCAACACTGAGTGACTGACTGAGCCTCACCGTCTTATATAAAGTTCAGACGGAACTTTGCACGTGTCATAGTGGAGCCCTCAGGATTCCAGAGCCAGCTTTCTGACATCATAATGGGGCCTCAGAGATAAAAGCCTGGGCCCAGGCAGTGTTGGTCAGTGCTGCTCAGCAGGCAGCACTGGACTGGACTGGATTACAGCTGATACAAGGTGTGAAGGAACAAGGGGTGGCTGTGGGCATGCACTTGCTGCCGCTGCCAGTGTTTATCTGCATGGCAGCAGGGCATTTGGGCGTTGCCAGGAAGGCGTTTTTATGTAGATTCCTCCTCTTTCAGCACTGCATTGTGGTGCAAGCAAAAGAAGCAAATCCTGTCTGGCTTCCTCTCCGGCCTTTATTCACCTCCCGTGTAGCTGTGAGTGTGTGAGCCTGCAGGGCCCCATGGAATTGCCTAGAAGTAGGCTGAATCGCTGCAAGGGCTGAACAGCAGTATCGGGCAGGCTCGGGCAACGCGCGGCCCGTTCGGGTTATCGCTTCTCGGCCTTTTGGCTAAGATCAAGTGTAGTATCTGTTCTTATCAGTTTAATATCTGATACGTCCCCTATCTGGGGACCATATATTAAATGGATTTTTAGAACAGGGAGATGGAAATAGAGCTTGCTCTGTCCACTCCACGCATTGACCTGGTATTGCAGTATTTCCAGGACCGGTGCACCCTTTCCTTATGTGTTGACTAAAAGCAGATTCCAAAAGTGTTTTTTGTCTTTGCTATTGTTTCTGTCTTTCTGAAGGGATCTCCCCTTTTAATCCCATTATTTCAACACCTGTTGGACAATGCATGAGTGATAATGAGCTCATTGATTAAATGCAATTAATGAATAGATTGCCACCTCTTGTTGTGTGTCGTCTGTGTTTCTGTGATTCCGGCATTTCACATTGGAACACCTCATTCACCTTCCTTGTCTTCTCTCCGCCCTCCCTTTTAGGTAAGTTAAAGAGCTGCACCTGAGCCAGCCACTGATTGATTGATTGATTGATTGATTGATTGATTGATTGATGCAGCACAACAGTCAAATAGTGGAGTGGAGTAGGGGAACAGCAAACAGCCAATAAAGCAGCCCGCCCGCTGGCCTGCCCGCCACAATGGACCTACCTGTGTACACTAGATGGATGTGATGGAATGTACTGTCGTCCCTACATTTCAAGAAGAAGTAAGAATTGCAGTTGCAACAAAGCCTTGCTTGCCTACAAAGAGAGCAGCAATTTGGATTTGTTACTATGTTACCTAGAAGAACAACAAACTGTGCAAGGATGGAGGTTGTAGGAGCAAGGAGAAGTTGTCGGTAAAGTTGGTGGATGCCTATTTTCCATTTTGCAGTCCCTTGTCTCCCTCTTGTGGCCTCCTGGAGGCAACTAGCTGTGCAAAAAAAAGACAGCCTGGCGGCCGGCTGTTGCAGTGTTGCCCTCTCAGGCAACACTGAGTGACTGACTGAGCCTCACCGTCTTATATAAAGTTCAGACGGAACTTTGCACGTGTCATAGTGGAGCCCTCAGGATTCCAGAGCCAGCTTTCTGACATCATAATGGGGCCTCAGAGATAAAAGCCTGGGCCCAGGCAGTGTTGGTCAGTGCTGCTCAGCAGGCAGCACTGGACTGGACTGGATTACAGCTGATACAAGGTGTGAAGGAACAAGGGGTGGCTGTGGGCATGCACTTGCTGCCGCTGCCAGTGTTTATCTGCATGGCAGCAGGGCATTTGGGCGTTGCCAGGAAGGCGTTTTTATGTAGATTCCTCCTCTTTCAGCACTGCATTGTGGTGCAAGCAAAAGAAGCAAATCCTGTCTGGCTTCCTCTCCGGCCTTTATTCACCTCCCGTGTAGCTGTGAGTGTGTGAGCCTGCAGGGCCCCATGGAATTGCCTAGAAGTAGGCTGAATCGCTGCAAGGGCTGAACAGCAGTATCGGGCAGGCTCGGGCAACGCGCGGCCCGTTCGGGTTATCGCTTCTCGGCCTTTTGGCTAAGATCAAGTGTAGTATCTGTTCTTATCAGTTTAATATCTGATACGTCCCCTATCTGGGGACCATATATTAAATGGATTTTTAGAACAGGGAGATGGAAATAGAGCTTGCTCTGTCCACTCCACGCATTGACCTGGTATTGCAGTATTTCCAGGACCGGTGCACCCTTTCCTTATGTGTTGACTAAAAGCAGATTCCAAAAGTGTTTTTTTGTCTTTGCTATTGTTTCTGTCTTTCTGAAGGGATCTCCCCTTTTAATCCCATTATTTCAACACCTGTTGGACAATGCATGAGTGATAATGAGCTCATTGATTAAATGCAATTAATGAATAGATTGCCACCTCTTGTTGTGTGTCGTCTGTGTTTCTGTGTTTCCGGCATTTCACATTGGAACACCTCATTCACCTTCCTTGTCTTCTCTCCGCCCTCCCTTTTAGGTAAGTTAAAGAGCTGCACCTGAGCCAGCCACTGATTGATTGATTGATTGATTGATTGATTGATTGATTGATTGATTGATTGATTGATTGATTGATGCAGCACAACAGTCAAATAGTGGAGTGGAGTAGGGGAACAGCAAACAGCCAATAAAGCAGCCCGCCCGCTCGCCTGCCCGCCACAATGGACCTACCTGTGTACACTAGATGGATGTGATGGAATGTACTGTCGTCCCTACATTTCAAGAAGAAGTAAGAATTGCAGTTGCAACAAAGCCTTGCTTGCCTACAAAGAGAGCAGCAATTTGGATTTGTTACTATGTTACCTAGAAGAATAACAAACTGTGCAAGGATGGAGGTTGTAGGAGCAAGGAGAAGTTGTCTGTAAAGTTGGTGGATGCCTATTTTCCATTTTGCAGTCCCTTGTCTCCCTCTTGTGGCCTCCTGGAGGCAACTAGCTGTGCAAAAAAAAGACAGCCTGGCGGCCGGCTGTTGCAGTGTTGCCCTCTCAGGCAACACTGAGTGACTGACTGAGCCTCACCGTCTTATATAAAGTTCAGACGGAACTTTGCACGTGTCATAGTGGAGCCCTCAGGATTCCAGAGCCAGCTTTCTGACATCATAATGGGGCCTCAGAGATAAAAGCCTGGGCCCAGGCAGTGTTGGTCAGTGCTGCTCAGCAGGCAGCACTGGACTGGACTGGATTACAGCTGATACAAGGTGTGAAGGAACAAGGGGTGGCTGTGGGCATGCACTTGCTGCCGCTGCCAGTGTTTATCTGCATGGCAGCAGGGCATTTGGGCGTTGCCAGGAAGGCGTTTTTATGTAGATTCCTCCTCTTTCAGCACTGCATTGTGGTGCAAGCAAAAGAAGCAAATCCTGTCTGGCTTCCTCTCCGGCCTTTATTCACCTCCCGTGTAGCTGTGAGTGTGTGAGCCTGCAGGGCCCCATGGAATTGCCTAGAAGTAGGCTGAATCGCTGCAAGGGCTGAACAGCAGTATCGGGCAGGCTCGGGCAACGCGCGGCCCGTTCGGGTTATCGCTTCTCGGCCTTTTGGCTAAGATCAAGTGTAGTATCTGTTCTTATCAGTTTAATATCTGATACGTCCCCTATCTGGGGACCATATATTAAATGGATTTTTAGAACAGGGAGATGGAAATAGAGCTTGCTCTGTCCACTCCACGCATTGACCTGGTATTGCAGTATTTCCAGGACCGGTGCACCCTTTCCTTATGTGTTGACTAAAAGCAGATTCCAAAAGTGTTTTTTGTCTTTGCTATTGTTTCTGTCTTTCTGAAGGGATCTCCCCTTTTAATCCCATTATTTCAACACCTGTTGGACAATGCATGAGTGATAATGAGCTCATTGATTAAATGCAATTAATGAATAGATTGCCACCTCTTGTTGTGTGTCGTCTGTGTTTCTGTGTTTCCGGCATTTCACATTGGAACACCTCATTCACCTTCCTTGTCTTCTCTCCGCCCTCCCTTTTAGGTAAGTTAAAGAGCTGCACCTGAGCCAGCCACTGATTGATTGATTGATTGATTGATTGATTGATTGATTGATTGATGCAGCACAACAGTCAAATAGTGGAGTGGAGTAGGGGAACAGCAAACAGCCAATAAAGCAGCCCGCCCGCTCGCCTGCCCGCCACAATGGACCTACCTGTGTACACTAGATGGATGTGATGGAATGTACTGTCGTCCCTACATTTCAAGAAGAAGTAAGAATTGCAGTTGCAACAAAGCCTTGCTTGCCTACAAAGAGAGCAGCAATTTGGATTTGTTACTATGTTACCTAGAAGAATAACAAACTGTGCAAGGATGGAGGTTGTAGGAGCAAGGAGAAGTTGTCTGTGAAGTTGGTGGATGCCTATTTTCCATTTTGCAGTCCCTTGTCTCCCTCTTGTGGCCTCCTGGAGGCAACTAGCTGTGCAAAAAAAAGACAGCCTGGCGGCCGGCTGTTGCAGTGTTGCCCTCTCAGGCAACACTGAGTGACTGACTGAGCCTCACCGTCTTATATAAAGTTCAGACGGAACTTTGCACGTGTCATAGTGGAGCCCTCAGGATTCCAGAGCCAGCTTTCTGACATCATAATGGGGCCTCAGAGATAAAAGCCTGGGCCCAGGCAGTGTTGGTCAGTGCTGCTCAGCAGGCAGCACTGGACTGGACTGGATTACAGCTGATACAAGGTGTGAAGGAACAAGGGGTGGCTGTGGGCATGCACTTGCTGCCGCTGCCAGTGTTTATCTGCATGGCAGCAGGGCATTTGGGCGTTGCCAGGAAGGCGTTTTTATGTAGATTCCTCCTCTTTCAGCACTGCATTGTGGTGCAAGCAAAAGAAGCAAATCCTGTCTGGCTTCCTCTCCGGCCTTTATTCACCTCCCGTGTAGCTGTGAGTGTGTGAGCCTGCAGGGCCCCATGGAATTGCCTAGAAGTAGGCTGAATCGCTGCAAGGGTTGAACAGCAGTATCGGGCAGGCTCGGGCAACGCGCGGCCCGTTCGGGTTATCGCTTCTCGGCCTTTTGGCTAAGATCAAGTGTAGTATCTGTTCTTATCAGTTTAATATCTGATACGTCCCCTATCTGGGGACCATATATTAAATGGATTTTTAGAACAGGGAGATGGAAATAGAGCTTGCTCTGTCCACTCCACGCATTGACCTGGTATTGCAGTATTTCCAGGACCGGTGCACCCTTTCCTTATGTGTTGACTAAAAGCAGATTCCAAAAGTGTTTTTTGTCTTTGCTATTGTTTCTGTCTTTCTGAAGGGATCTCCCCTTTTAATCCCATTATTTCAACACCTGTTGGACAATGCATGAGTGATAATGAGCTCATTGATTAAATGCAATTAATGAATAGATTGCCACCTCTTGTTGTGTGTCGTCTGTGTTTCTGTGTTTCCGGCATTTCACATTGGAACACCTCATTCACCTTCCTTGTCTTCTCTCCGCCCTCCCTTTTAGGTAAGTTAAAGAGCTGCACCTGAGCCAGCCACTGATTGATTGATTGATTGATTGATTGATTGATTGATTGATTGATTGATTGATTGATTGATTGATTGATTGATTGATGCAGCACAACAGTCAAATAGTGGAGTGGAGTAGGGGAACAGCAAACAGCCAATAAAGCAGCCCGCCCGCTCGCCTGCCCGCCACAATGGACCTACCTGTGTACACTAGATGGATGTGATGGAATGTACTGTCGTCCCTACATTTCAAGAAGAAGTAAGAATTGCAGTTGCAACAAAGCCTTGCTTGCCTACAAAGAGAGCAGCAATTTGGATTTGTTACTATGTTACCTAGAAGAATAACAAACTGTGCAAGGATGGAGGTTGTAGGAGCAAGGAGAAGTTGTCTGTAAAGTTGGTGGATGCCTATTTTCCATTTTGCAGTCCCTTGTCTCCCTCTTGTGGCCTCCTGGAGGCAACTAGCTGTGCAAAAAAAAGACAGCCTGGCGGCCGGCTGTTGCAGTGTTGCCCTCTCAGGCAACACTGAGTGACTGACTGAGCCTCACCGTCTTATATAAAGTTCAGACGGAACTTTGCACGTGTCATAGTGGAGCCCTCAGGATTCCAGAGCCAGCTTTCTGACATCATAATGGGGCCTCAGAGATAAAAGCCTGGGCCCAGGCAGTGTTGGTCAGTGCTGCTCAGCAGGCAGCACTGGACTGGACTGGATTACAGCTGATACAAGGTGTGAAGGAACAAGGGGTGGCTGTGGGCATGCACTTGCTGCCGCTGCCAGTGTTTATCTGCATGGCAGCAGGGCATTTGGGCGTTGCCAGGAAGGCGTTTTTATGTAGATTCCTCCTCTTTCAGCACTGCATTGTGGTGCAAGCAAAAGAAGCAAATCCTGTCTGGCTTCCTCTCCGGCCTTTATTCACCTCCCGTGTAGCTGTGAGTGTGTGAGCCTGCAGGGCCCCATGGAATTGCCTAGAAGTAGGCTGAATCGCTGCAAGGGCTGAACAGCAGTATCGGGCAGGCTCGGGCAACGCGCGGCCCGTTCGGGTTATCGCTTCTCGGCCTTTTGGCTAAGATCAAGTGTAGTATCTGTTCTTATCAGTTTAATATCTGATACGTCCCCTATCTGGGGACCATATATTAAATGGATTTTTAGAACAGGGAGATGGAAATAGAGCTTGCTCTGTCCACTCCACGCATTGACCTGGTATTGCAGTATTTCCAGGACCGGTGCACCCTTTCCTTATGTGTTGACTAAAAGCAGATTCCAAAAGTGTTTTTTGTCTTTGCTATTGTTTCTGTCTTTCTGAAGGGATCTCCCCTTTTAATCCCATTATTTCAACACCTGTTGGACAATGCATGAGTGATAATGAGCTCATTGATTAAATGCAATTAATGAATAGATTGCCACCTCTTGTTGTGTGTCGTCTGTGTTTCTGTGTTTCCGGCATTTCACATTGGAACACCTCATTCACCTTCCTTGTCTTCTCTCCGCCCTCCCTTTTAGGTAAGTTAAAGAGCTGCACCTGAGCCAGCCACTGATTGATTGATTGATTGATTGATTGATTGATTGATTGATGCAGCACAACAGTCAAATAGTGGAGTGGAGTAGGGGAACAGCAAACAGCCAATAAAGCAGCCCGCCCGCTCGCCTGCCCGCCACAATGGACCTACCTGTGTACACTAGATGGATGTGATGGAATGTACTGTCGTCCCTACATTTCAAGAAGAAGTAAGAATTGCAGTTGCAACAAAGCCTTGCTTGCCTACAAAGAGAGCAGCAATTTGGATTTGTTACTATGTTACCTAGAAGAATAACAAACTGTGCAAGGATGGAGGTTGTAGGAGCAAGGAGAAGTTGTCTGTAAAGTTGGTGGATGCCTATTTTCCATTTTGCAGTCCCTTGTCTCCCTCTTGTGGCCTCCTGGAGGCAACTAGCTGTGCAAAAAAAAGACAGCCTGGCGGCCGGCTGTTGCAGTGTTGCCCTCTCAGGCAACACTGAGTGACTGACTGAGCCTCACCGTCTTATATAAAGTTCAGACGGAACTTTGCACGTGTCATAGTGGAGCCCTCAGGATTCCAGAGCCAGCTTTCTGACATCATAATGGGGCCTCAGAGATAAAAGCCTGGGCCCAGGCAGTGTTGGTCAGTGCTGCTCAGCAGGCAGCACTGGACTGGACTGGATTACAGCTGATACAAGGTGTGAAGGAACAAGGGGTGGCTGTGGGCATGCACTTGCTGCCGCTGCCAGTGTTTATCTGCATGGCAGCAGGGCATTTGGGCGTTGCCAGGAAGGCGTTTTTATGTAGATTCCTCCTCTTTCAGCACTGCATTGTGGTGCAAGCAAAAGAAGCAAATCCTGTCTGGCTTCCTCTCCGGCCTTTATTCACCTCCCGTGTAGCTGTGAGTGTGTGAGCCTGCAGGGCCCCATGGAATTGCCTAGAAGTAGGCTGAATCGCTGCAAGGGCTGAACAGCAGTATCGGGCAGGCTCGGGCAACGCGCGGCCCGTTCGGGTTATCGCTTCTCGGCCTTTTGGCTAAGATCAAGTGTAGTATCTGTTCTTATCAGTTTAATATCTGATACGTCCCCTATCTGGGGACCATATATTAAATGGATTTTTAGAACAGGGAGATGGAAATAGAGCTTGCTCTGTCCACTCCACGCATTGACCTGGTATTGCAGTATTTCCAGGACCGGTGCACCCTTTCCTTATGTGTTGACTAAAAGCAGATTCCAAAAGTGTTTTTTGTCTTTGCTATTGTTTCTGTCTTTCTGAAGGGATCTCCCCTTTTAATCCCATTATTTCAACACCTGTTGGACAATGCATGAGTGATAATGAGCTCATTGATTAAATGCAATTAATGAATAGATTGCCACCTCTTGTTGTGTGTCGTCTGTGTTTCTGTGTTTCCGGCATTTCACATTGGAACACCTCATTCACCTTCCTTGTCTTCTCTCCGCCCTCCCTTTTAGGTAAGTTAAAGAGCTGCACCTGAGCCAGCCACTGATTGATTGATTGATTGATTGATTGATTGATTGATGCAGCACAACAGTCAAATAGTGGAGTGGAGTAGGGGAACAGCAAACAGCCAATAAAGCAGCCCGCCCGCTCGCCTGCCCGCCACAATGGACCTACCTGTGTACACTAGATGGATGTGATGGAATGTACTGTCGTCCCTACATTTCAAGAAGAAGTAAGAATTGCAGTTGCAACAAAGCCTTGCTTGCCTACAAAGAGAGCAGCAATTTGGATTTGTTACTATGTTACCTAGAAGAATAACAAACTGTGCAAGGATGGAGGTTGTAGGAGCAAGGAGAAGTTGTCTGTAAAGTTGGTGGATGCCTATTTTCCATTTTGCAGTCCCTTGTCTCCCTCTTGTGGCCTCCTGGAGGCAACTAGCTGTGCAAAAAAAAGACAGCCTGGCGGCCGGCTGTTGCAGTGTTGCCCTCTCAGGCAACACTGAGTGACTGACTGAGCCTCACCGTCTTATATAAAGTTCAGACGGAACTTTGCACGTGTCATAGTGGAGCCCTCAGGATTCCAGAGCCAGCTTTCTGACATCATAATGGGGCCTCAGAGATAAAAGCCTGGGCCCAGGCAGTGTTGGTCAGTGCTGCTCAGCAGGCAGCACTGGACTGGACTGGATTACAGCTGATACAAGGTGTGAAGGAACAAGGGGTGGCTGTGGGCATGCACTTGCTGCCGCTGCCAGTGTTTATCTGCATGGCAGCAGGGCATTTGGGCGTTGCCAGGAAGGCGTTTTTATGTAGATTCCTCCTCTTTCAGCACTGCATTGTGGTGCAAGCAAAAGAAGCAAATCCTGTCTGGCTTCCTCTCCGGCCTTTATTCACCTCCCGTGTAGCTGTGAGTGTGTGAGCCTGCAGGGCCCCATGGAATTGCCTAGAAGTAGGCTGAATCGCTGCAAGGGCTGAACAGCAGTATCGGGCAGGCTCGGGCAACGCGCGGCCCGTTCGGGTTATCGCTTCTCGGCCTTTTGGCTAAGATCAAGTGTAGTATCTGTTCTTATCAGTTTAATATCTGATACGTCCCCTATCTGGGGACCATATATTAAATGGATTTTTAGAACAGGGAGATGGAAATAGAGCTTGCTCTGTCCACTCCACGCATTGACCTGGTATTGCAGTATTTCCAGGACCGGTGCACCCTTTCCTTATGTGTTGACTAAAAGCAGATTCCAAAAGTGTTTTTTGTCTTTGCTATTGTTTCTGTCTTTCTGAAGGGATCTCCCCTTTTAATCCCATTATTTCAACACCTGTTGGACAATGCATGAGTGATAATGAGCTCATTGATTAAATGCAATTAATGAATAGATTGCCACCTCTTGTTGTGTGTCGTCTGTGTTTCTGTGTTTCCGGCATTTCACATTGGAACACCTCATTCACCTTCCTTGTCTTCTCTCCGCCCTCCCTTTTAGGTAAGTTAAAGAGCTGCACCTGAGCCAGCCACTGATTGATTGATTGATTGATTGATTGATTGATTGATGCAGCACAACAGTCAAATAGTGGAGTGGAGTAGGGGAACAGCAAACAGCCAATAAAGCAGCCCGCCCGCTCGCCTGCCCGCCACAATGGACCTACCTGTGTACACTAGATGGATGTGATGGAATGTACTGTCGTCCCTACATTTCAAGAAGAAGTAAGAATTGCAGTTGCAACAAAGCCTTGCTTGCCTACAAAGAGAGCAGCAATTTGGATTTGTTACTATGTTACCTAGAAGAATAACAAACTGTGCAAGGATGGAGGTTGTAGGAGCAAGGAGAAGTTGTCTGTAAAGTTGGTGGATGCCTATTTTCCATTTTGCAGTCCCTTGTCTCCCTCTTGTGGCCTCCTGGAGGCAACTAGCTGTGCAAAAAAAAGACAGCCTGGCGGCCGGCTGTTGCAGTGTTGCCCTCTCAGGCAACACTGAGTGACTGACTGAGCCTCACCGTCTTATATAAAGTTCAGACGGAACTTTGCACGTGTCATAGTGGAGCCCTCAGGATTCCAGAGCCAGCTTTCTGACATCATAATGGGGCCTCAGAGATAAAAGCCTGGGCCCAGGCAGTGTTGGTCAGTGCTGCTCAGCAGGCAGCACTGGACTGGACTGGATTACAGCTGATACAAGGTGTGAAGGAACAAGGGGTGGCTGTGGGCATGCACTTGCTGCCGCTGCCAGTGTTTATCTGCATGGCAGCAGGGCATTTGGGCGTTGCCAGGAAGGCGTTTTTATGTAGATTCCTCCTCTTTCAGCACTGCATTGTGGTGCAAGCAAAAGAAGCAAATCCTGTCTGGCTTCCTCTCCGGCCTTTATTCACCTCCCGTGTAGCTGTGAGTGTGTGAGCCTGCAGGGCCCCATGGAATTGCCTAGAAGTAGGCTGAATCGCTGCAAGGGCTGAACAGCAGTATCGGGCAGGCTCGGGCAACGCGCGGCCCGTTCGGGTTATCGCTTCTCGGCCTTTTGGCTAAGATCAAGTGTAGTATCTGTTCTTATCAGTTTAATATCTGATACGTCCCCTATCTGGGGACCATATATTAAATGGATTTTTAGAACAGGGAGATGGAAATAGAGCTTGCTCTGTCCACTCCACGCATTGACCTGGTATTGCAGTATTTCCAGGACCGGTGCACCCTTTTCTTATGTGTTGACTAAAAGCAGATTCCAAAAGTGTTTTTTGTCTTTGCTATTGTTTCTGTCTTTCTGAAGGGATCTCCCCTTTTAATCCCATTATTTCAACACCTGTTGGACAATGCATGAGTGATAATGAGCTCATTGATTAAATGCAATTAATGAATAGATTGCCACCTCTTGTTGTGTGTCGTCTGTGTTTCTGTGTTTCCGGCATTTCACATTGGAACACCTCATTCACCTTCCTTGTCTTCTCTCCGCCCTCCCTTTTAGGTAAGTTAAAGAGCTGCACCTGAGCCAGCCACTGATTGATTGATTGATTGATTGATTGATTGATTGATGCAGCACAACAGTCAAATAGTGGAGTGGAGTAGGGGAACAGCAAACAGCCAATAAAGCAGCCCGCCCGCTCGCCTGCCCGCCACAATGGACCTACCTGTGTACACTAGATGGATGTGATGGAATGTACTGTCGTCCCTACATTTCAAGAAGAAGTAAGAATTGCAGTTGCAACAAAGCCTTGCTTGCCTACAAAGAGAGCAGCAATTTGGATTTGTTACTATGTTACCTAGAAGAATAACAAACTGTGCAAGGATGGAGGTTGTAGGAGCAAGGAGAAGTTGTCTGTAAAGTTGGTGGATGCCTATTTTCCATTTTGCAGTCCCTTGTCTCCCTCTTGTGGCCTCCTGGAGGCAACTAGCTGTGCAAAAAAAAGACAGCCTGGCGGCCGGCTGTTGCAGTGTTGCCCTCTCAGGCAACACTGAGTGACTGACTGAGCCTCACCGTCTTATATAAAGTTCAGACGGAACTTTGCACGTGTCATAGTGGAGCCCTCAGGATTCCAGAGCCAGCTTTCTGACATCATAATGGGGCCTCAGAGATAAAAGCCTGGGCCCAGGCAGTGTTGGTCAGTGCTGCTCAGCAGGCAGCACTGGACTGGACTGGATTACAGCTGATACAAGGTGTGAAGGAACAAGGGGTGGCTGTGGGCATGCACTTGCTGCCGCTGCCAGTGTTTATCTGCATGGCAGCAGGGCATTTGGGCGTTGCCAGGAAGGCGTTTTTATGTAGATTCCTCCTCTTTCAGCACTGCATTGTGGTGCAAGCAAAAGAAGCAAATCCTGTCTGGCTTCCTCTCCGGCCTTTATTCACCTCCCGTGTAGCTGTGAGTGTGTGAGCCTGCAGGGCCCCATGGAATTGCCTAGAAGTAGGCTGAATCGCTGCAAGGGCTGAACAGCAGTATCGGGCAGGCTCGGGCAACGCGCGGCCCGTTCGGGTTATCGCTTCTCGGCCTTTTGGCTAAGATCAAGTGTAGTATCTGTTCTTATCAGTTTAATATCTGATACGTCCCCTATCTGGGGACCATATATTAAATGGATTTTTAGAACAGGGAGATGGAAATAGAGCTTGCTCTGTCCACTCCACGCATTGACCTGGTATTGCAGTATTTCCAGGACCGGTGCACCCTTTCCTTATGTGTTGACTAAAAGCAGATTCCAAAAGTGTTTTTTGTCTTTGCTATTGTTTCTGTCTTTCTGAAGGGATCTCCCCTTTTAATCCCATTATTTCAACACCTGTTGGACAATGCATGAGTGATAATGAGCTCATTGATTAAATGCAATTAATGAATAGATTGCCACCTCTTGTTGTGTGTCGTCTGTGTTTCTGTGTTTCCGGCATTTCACATTGGAACACCTCATTCACCTTCCTTGTCTTCTCTCCGCCCTCCCTTTTAGGTAAGTTAAAGAGCTGCACCTGAGCCAGCCACTGATTGATTGATTGATTGATTGATTGATTGATTGATTGATTGATTGATGCAGCACAACAGTCAAATAGTGGAGTGGAGTAGGGGAACAGCAAACAGCCAATAAAGCAGCCCGCCCGCTCGCCTGCCCGCCACAATGGACCTACCTGTGTACACTAGATGGATGTGATGGAATGTACTGTCGTCCCTACATTTCAAGAAGAAGTAAGAATTGCAGTTGCAACAAAGCCTTGCTTGCCTACAAAGAGAGCAGCAATTTGGATTTGTTACTATGTTACCTAGAAGAATAACAAACTGTGCAAGGATGGAGGTTGTAGGAGCAAGGAGAAGTTGTCTGTAAAGTTGGTGGATGCCTATTTTCCATTTTGCAGTCCCTTGTCTCCCTCTTGTGGCCTCCTGGAGGCAACTAGCTGTGCAAAAAAAAGACAGCCTGGCGGCCGGCTGTTGCAGTGTTGCCCTCTCAGGCAACACTGAGTGACTGACTGAGCCTCACCGTCTTATATAAAGTTCAGACGGAACTTTGCACGTGTCATAGTGGAGCCCTCAGGATTCCAGAGCCAGCTTTCTGACATCATAATGGGGCCTCAGAGATAAAAGCCTGGGCCCAGGCAGTGTTGGTCAGTGCTGCTCAGCAGGCAGCACTGGACTGGACTGGATTACAGCTGATACAAGGTGTGAAGGAACAAGGGGTGGCTGTGGGCATGCACTTGCTGCCGCTGCCAGTGTTTATCTGCATGGCAGCAGGGCATTTGGGCGTTGCCAGGAAGGCGTTTTTATGTAGATTCCTCCTCTTTCAGCACTGCATTGTGGTGCAAGCAAAAGAAGCAAATCCTGTCTGGCTTCCTCTCCGGCCTTTATTCACCTCCCGTGTAGCTGTGAGTGTGTGAGCCTGCAGGGCCCCATGGAATTGCCTAGAAGTAGGCTGAATCGCTGCAAGGGCTGAACAGCAGTATCGGGCAGGCTCGGGCAACGCGCGGCCCGTTCGGGTTATCGCTTCTCGGCCTTTTGGCTAAGATCAAGTGTAGTATCTGTTCTTATCAGTTTAATATCTGATACGTCCCCTATCTGGGGACCATATATTAAATGGATTTTTAGAACAGGGAGATGGAAATAGAGCTTGCTCTGTCCACTCCACGCATTGACCTGGTATTGCAGTATTTCCAGGACCGGTGCACCCTTTCCTTATGTGTTGACTAAAAGCAGATTCCAAAAGTGTTTTTTGTCTTTGCTATTGTTTCTGTCTTTCTGAAGGGATCTCCCCTTTTAATCCCATTATTTCAACACCTGTTGGACAATGCATGAGTGATAATGAGCTCATTGATTAAATGCAATTAATGAATAGATTGCCACCTCTTGTTGTGTGTCGTCTGTGTTTCTGTGTTTCCGGCATTTCACATTGGAACACCTCATTCACCTTCCTTGTCTTCTCTCCGCCCTCCCTTTTAGGTAAGTTAAAGAGCTGCACCTGAGCCAGCCACTGATTGATTGATTGATTGATTGATTGATTGATTGATTGATTGATTGATGCAGCACAACAGTCAAATAGTGGAGTGGAGTAGGGGAACAGCAAACAGCCAATAAAGCAGCCCGCCCGCTCGCCTGCCCGCCACAATGGACCTACCTGTGTACACTAGATGGATGTGATGGAATGTACTGTCGTCCCTACATTTCAAGAAGAAGTAAGAATTGCAGTTGCAACAAAGCCTTGCTTGCCTACAAAGAGAGCAGCAATTTGGATTTGTTACTATGTTACCTAGAAGAATAACAAACTGTGCAAGGATGGAGGTTGTAGGAGCAAGGAGAAGTTGTCTGTAAAGTTGGTGGATGCCTATTTTCCATTTTGCAGTCCCTTGTCTCCCTCTTGTGGCCTCCTGGAGGCAACTAGCTGTGCAAAAAAAAGACAGCCTGGCGGCCGGCTGTTGCAGTGTTGCCCTCTCAGGCAACACTGAGTGACTGACTGAGCCTCACCGTCTTATATAAAGTTCAGACGGAACTTTGCACGTGTCATAGTGGAGCCCTCAGGATTCCAGAGCCAGCTTTCTGACATCATAATGGGGCCTCAGAGATAAAAGCCTGGGCCCAGGCAGTGTTGGTCAGTGCTGCTCAGCAGGCAGCACTGGACTGGACTGGATTACAGCTGATACAAGGTGTGAAGGAACAAGGGGTGGCTGTGGGCATGCACTTGCTGCCGCTGCCAGTGTTTATCTGCATGGCAGCAGGGCATTTGGGCGTTGCCAGGAAGGCGTTTTTATGTAGATTCCTCCTCTTTCAGCACTGCATTGTGGTGCAAGCAAAAGAAGCAAATCCTGTCTGGCTTCCTCTCCGGCCTTTATTCACCTCCCGTGTAGCTGTGAGTGTGTGAGCCTGCAGGGCCCCATGGAATTGCCTAGAAGTAGGCTGAATCGCTGCAAGGGCTGAACAGCAGTATCGGGCAGGCTCGGGCAACGCGCGGCCCGTTCGGGTTATCGCTTCTCGGCCTTTTGGCTAAGATCAAGTGTAGTATCTGTTCTTATCAGTTTAATATCTGATACGTCCCCTATCTGGGGACCATATATTAAATGGATTTTTAGAACAGGGAGATGGAAATAGAGCTTGCTCTGTCCACTCCACGCATTGACCTGGTATTGCAGTATTTCCAGGACCGGTGCACCCTTTCCTTATGTGTTGACTAAAAGCAGATTCCAAAAGTGTTTTTTGTCTTTGCTATTGTTTCTGTCTTTCTGAAGGGATCTCCCCTTTTAATCCCATTATTTCAACACCTGTTGGACAATGCATGAGTGATAATGAGCTCATTGATTAAATGCAATTAATGAATAGATTGCCACCTCTTGTTGTGTGTCGTCTGTGTTTCTGTGTTTCCGGCATTTCACATTGGAACACCTCATTCACCTTCCTTGTCTTCTCTCCGCCCTCCCTTTTAGGTAAGTTAAAGAGCTGCACCTGAGCCAGCCACTGATTGATTGATTGATTGATTGATTGATTGATTGATTGATTGATGCAGCACAACAGTCAAATAGTGGAGTGGAGTAGGGGAACAGCAAACAGCCAATAAAGCAGCCCGCCCGCTCGCCTGCCCGCCACAATGGACCTACCTGTGTACACTAGATGGATGTGATGGAATGTACTATCGTCCCTACATTTCAAGAAGAAGTAAGAATTGCAGTTGCAACAAAGCCTTGCTTGCCTACAAAGAGAGCAGCAATTTGGATTTGTTACTATGTTACCTAGAAGAATAACAAACTGTGCAAGGATGGAGGTTGTAGGAGCCAGGAGAAGTTGTCTGTAAAGTTGGTGGATGCCTATTTTCCATTTTGCAGTCCCTTGTCTCCCTCTTGTGGCCTCCTGGAGGCAACTAGCTGTGCAAAAAAAAGACAGCCTGGCGGCCGGCTGTTGCAGTGTTGCCCTCTCAGGCAACACTGAGTGACTGACTGAGCCTCACCGTCTTATATAAAGTTCAGACGGAACTTTGCACGTGTCATAGTGGAGCCCTCAGGATTCCAGAGCCAGCTTTCTGACATCATAATGGGGCCTCAGAGATAAAAGCCTGGGCCCAGGCAGTGTTGGTCAGTGCTGCTCAGCAGGCAGCACTGGACTGGACTGGATTACAGCTGATACAAGGTGTGAAGGAACAAGGGGTGGCTGTGGGCATGCACTTGCTGCCGCTGCCAGTGTTTATCTGCATGGCAGCAGGGCATTTGGGCGTTGCCAGGAAGGCGTTTTTATGTAGATTCCTCCTCTTTCAGCACTGCATTGTGGTGCAAGCAAAAGAAGCAAATCCTGTCTGGCTTCCTCTCCGGCCTTTATTCACCTCCCGTGTAGCTGTGAGTGTGTGAGCCTGCAGGGCCCCATGGAATTGCCTAGAAGTAGGCTGAATCGCTGCAAGGGCTGAACAGCAGTATCGGGCAGGCTCGGTCAACGCGCGGCCCGTTCGGGTTATCGCTTCTCGGCCTTTTGGCTAAGATCAAGTGTAGTATCTGTTCTTATCAGTTTAATATCTGATACGTCCCCTATCTGGGGACCATATATTAAATGGATTTTTAGAACAGGGAGATGGAAATAGAGCTTGCTCTGTCCACTCCACGCATTGACCTGGTATTGCAGTATTTCCAGGACCGGTGCACCCTTTCCTTATGTGTTGACTAAAAGCAGATTCCAAAAGTGTTTTTTGTCTTTGCTATTGTTTCTGTCTTTCTGAAGGGATCTCCCCTTTTAATCCCATTATTTCAACACCTGTTGGACAATGCATGAGTGATAATGAGCTCATTGATTAAATGCAATTAATGAATAGATTGCCACCTCTTGTTGTGTGTCGTCTGTGTTTCTGTGTTTCCGGCATTTCACATTGGAACACCTCATTCACCTTCCTTGTCTTCTCTCCGCCCTCCCTTTTAGGTAAGTTAAAGAGCTGCACCTGAGCCAGCCACTGATTGATTGATTGATTGATTGATTGATTGATTGATTGATTGATTGATTGATTGATTGATGCAGCACAACAGTCAAATAGTGGAGTGGAGTATGGGAAAAAGCAAACAGCCAATAAAGCAGCCTGCCCGCTCGCCTGCCCGCCACAATGGACCTACCTGTGTACACTAGATGGATGTGATGGAATGTACTGTCGTCCCTACATTTCAAGAAGAAGTAAGAATTGCAGTTGCAACAAAGCCTTGCTTGCCTACAAAGAGAGCAGCAATTTGGATTTGTTACTATGTTACCTAGAAGAATAACAAACTGTGCAAGGATGGAGGTTGTAGGAGCAAGGAGAAGTTGTCTGTAAAGTTGGTGGATGCCTATTTTCCATTTTGCAGTCCCTTGTCTCCCTCTTGTGGCCTCCTGGAGGCAACTAGCTGTGCAAAAAAAAGACAGCCTGGCGGCCGGCTGTTGCAGTGTTGCCCTCTCAGGCAACACTGAGTGACTGACTGAGCCTCACCGTCTTATATAAAGTTCAGACGGAACTTTGCACGTGTCATAGTGGAGCCCTCAGGATTCCAGAGCCAGCTTTCTGACATCATAATGGGGCCTCAGAGATAAAAGCCTGGGCCCAGGCAGTGTTGGTCAGTGCTGCTCAGCAGGCAGCACTGGACTGGACTGGATTACAGCTGATACAAGGTGTGAAGGAACAAGGGGTGGCTGTGGGCATGCACTTGCTGCCGCTGCCAGTGTTTATCTGCATGGCAGCAGGGCATTTGGGCGTTGCCAGGAAGGCGTTTTTATGTAGATTCCTCCTCTTTCAGCACTGCATTGTGGTGCAAGCAAAAGAAGCAAATCCTGTCTGGCTTCCTCTCCGGCCTTTATTCACCTCCCGTGTAGCTGTGAGTGTGTGAGCCTGCAGGGCCCCATGGAATTGCCTAGAAGTAGGCTGAATCGCTGCAAGGGCTGAACAGCAGTATCGGGCAGGCTCGGGCAACACGCGGCCCGTTCGGGTTATCGCTTCTCGGCCTTTTGGCTAAGATCAAGTGTAGTATCTGTTCTTATCAGTTTAATATCTGATACGTCCCCTATCTGGGGACCATATATTAAATGGATTTTTAGAACAGGGAGATGGAAATAGAGCTTGCTCTGTCCACTCCACGCATTGACCTGGTATTGCAGTATTTCCAGGACCGGTGCACCCTTTCCTTATGTGTTGACTAAAAGCAGATTCCAAAAGTGTTTTTTGTCTTTGCTATTGTTTCTGTCTTTCTGAAGGGATCTCCCCTTTTAATCCCATTATTTCAACACCTGTTGGACAATGCATGAGTGATAATGAGCTCATTGATTAAATGCAATTAATGAATAGATTGCCACCTCTTGTTGTGTGTCGTCTGTGTTTCTGTGTTTCCGGCATTTCACATTGGAACACCTCATTCACCTTCCTTGTCTTCTCTCCGCCCTCCCTTTTAGGTAAGTTAAAGAGCTGCACCTGAGCCAGCCACTGATTGATTGATTGATTGATTGATTGATTGATTGATTGATTGATTGATGCAGCACAACAGTCAAATAGTGGAGTGGAGTAGGGGAACAGCAAACAGCCAATAAAGCAGCCCGCCCGCTCGCCTGCCCGCCACAATGGACCTACCTGTGTACACTAGATGGATGTGATGGAATGTACTGTCGTCCCTACATTTCAAGAAGAAGTAAGAATTGCAGTTGCAACAAAGCCTTGCTTGCCTACAAAGAGAGCAGCAATTTGGATTTGTTACTATGTTACCTAGAAGAATAACAAACTGTGCAAGGATGGAGGTTGTAGGAGCAAGGAGAAGTTGTCTGTAAAGTTGGTGGATGCCTATTTTCCATTTTGCAGTCCCTTGTCTCCCTCTTGTGGCCTCCTGGAGGCAACTAGCTGTGCAAAAAAAAGACAGCCTGGCGGCCGGCTGTTGCAGTGTTGCCCTCTCAGGCAACACTGAGTGACTGACTGAGCCTCACCGTCTTATATAAAGTTCAGACGGAACTTTGCACGTGTCATAGTGGAGCCCTCAGGATTCCAGAGCCAGCTTTCTGACATCATAATGGGGCCTCAGAGATAAAAGCCTGGGCCCAGGCAGTGTTGGTCAGTGCTGCTCAGCAGGCAGCACTGGACTGGACTGGATTACAGCTGATACAAGGTGTGAAGGAACAAGGGGTGGCTGTGGGCATGCACTTGCTGCCGCTGCCAGTGTTTATCTGCATGGCAGCAGGGCATTTGGGCGTTGCCAGGAAGGCGTTTTTATGTAGATTCCTCCTCTTTCAGCACTGCATTGTGGTGCAAGCAAAAGAAGCAAATCCTGTCTGGCTTCCTCTCCGGCCTTTATTCACCTCCCGTGTAGCTGTGAGTGTGTGAGCCTGCAGGGCCCCATGGAATTGCCTAGAAGTAGGCTGAATCGCTGCAAGGGCTGAACAGCAGTATCGGGCAGGCTCGGGCAACGCGCGGCCCGTTCGGGTTATCGCTTCTCGGCCTTTTGGCTAAGATCAAGTGTAGTATCTGTTCTTATCAGTTTAATATCTGATACGTCCCCTATCTGGGGACCATATATTAAATGGATTTTTAGAACAGGGAGATGGAAATAGAGCTTGCTCTGTCCACTCCACGCATTGACCTGGTATTGCAGTATTTCCAGGACCGGTGCACCCTTTCCTTATGTGTTGACTAAAAGCAGATTCCAAAAGTGTTTTTTGTCTTTGCTATTGTTTCTGTCTTTCTGAAGGGATCTCCCCTTTTAATCCCATTATTTCAACACCTGTTGGACAATGCATGAGTGATAATGAGCTCATTGATTAAATGCAATTAATGAATAGATTGCCACCTCTTGTTGTGTGTCGTCTGTGTTTCTGTGTTTCCGGCATTTCACATTGGAACACCTCATTCACCTTCCTTGTCTTCTCTCCGCCCTCCCTTTTAGGTAAGTTAAAGAGCTGCACCTGAGCCAGCCACTGATTGATTGATTGATTGATTGATTGATTGATTGATTGATTGATGCAGCACAACAGTCAAATAGTGGAGTGGAGTAGGGGAACAGCAAACAGCCAATAAAGCAGCCCGCCCGCTCGCCTGCCCGCCACAATGGACCTACCTGTGTACACTAGATGGATGTGATGGAATGTACTGTCGTCCCTACATTTCAAGAAGAAGTAAGAATTGCAGTTGCAACAAAGCCTTGCTTGCCTACAAAGAGAGCAGCAATTTGGATTTGTTACTATGTTACCTAGAAGAATAACAAACTGTGCAAGGATGGAGGTTGTAGGAGCAAGGAGAAGTTGTCTGTAAAGTTGGTGGATGCCTATTTTCCATTTTGCAGTCCCTTGTCTCCCTCTTGTGGCCTCCTGGAGGCAACTAGCTGTGCAAAAAAAAGACAGCCTGGCGGCCGGCTGTTGCAGTGTTGCCCTCTCAGGCAACACTGAGTGACTGACTGAGCCTCACCGTCTTATATAAAGTTCAGACGGAACTTTGCACGTGTCATAGTGGAGCCCTCAGGATTCCAGAGCCAGCTTTCTGACATCATAATGGGGCCTCAGAGATAAAAGCCTGGGCCCAGGCAGTGTTGGTCAGTGCTGCTCAGCAGGCAGCACTGGACTGGACTGGATTACAGCTGATACAAGGTGTGAAGGAACAAGGGGTGGCTGTGGGCATGCACTTGCTGCCGCTGCCAGTGTTTATCTGCATGGCAGCAGGGCATTTGGGCGTTGCCAGGAAGGCGTTTTTATGTAGATTCCTCCTCTTTCAGCACTGCATTGTGGTGCAAGCAAAAGAAGCAAATCCTGTCTGGCTTCCTCTCCGGCCTTTATTCACCTCCCGTGTAGCTGTGAGTGTGTGAGCCTGCAGGGCCCCATGGAATTGCCTAGAAGTAGGCTGAATCGCTGCAAGGGCTGAACAGCAGTATCGGGCAGGCTCGGGCAACGCGCGGCCCGTTCGGGTTATCGCTTCTCGGCCTTTTGGCTAAGATCAAGTGTAGTATCTGTTCTTATCAGTTTAATATCTGATACGTCCCCTATCTGGGGACCATATATTAAATGGATTTTTAGAACAGGGAGATGGAAATAGAGCTTGCTCTGTCCACTCCACGCATTGACCTGGTATTGCAGTATTTCCAGGACCGGTGCACCCTTTCCTTATGTGTTGACTAAAAGCAGATTCCAAAAGTGTTTTTTGTCTTTGCTATTGTTTCTGTCTTTCTGAAGGGATCTCCCCTTTTAATCCCATTATTTCAACACCTGTTGGACAATGCATGAGTGATAATGAGCTCATTGATTAAATGCAATTAATGAATAGATTGCCACCTCTTGTTGTGTGTCGTCTGTGTTTCTGTGTTTCCGGCATTTCACATTGGAACACCTCATTCACCTTCCTTGTCTTCTCTCCGCCCTCCCTTTTAGGTAAGTTAAAGAGCTGCACCTGAGCCAGCCACTGATTGATTGATTGATTGATTGATTGATTGATTGATTGATTGATTGATGCAGCACAACAGTCAAATAGTGGAGTGGAGTAGGGGAGCAGCAAACAGCCAATAAAGCAGCCCGCCCGCTCGCCTGCCCGCCACAATGGACCTACCTGTGTACACTAGATGGATGTGATGGAATGTACTGTCGTCCCTACATTTCAAGAAGAAGTAAGAATTGCAGTTGCAACAAAGCCTTGCTTGCCTACAAAGAGAGCAGCAATTTGGATTTGTTACTATGTTACCTAGAAGAATAACAAACTGTGCAAGGATGGAGGTTGTAGGAGCAAGGAGAAGTTGTCTGTAAAGTTGGTGGATGCCTATTTTCCATTTTCCAGTCCCTTGTCTCCCTCTTGTGGCCTCCTGGAGGCAACTAGCTGTGCAAAAAAAAGACAGCCTGGCGGCCGGCTGTTGCAGTGTTGCCCTCTCAGGCAACACTGAGTGACTGACTGAGCCTCACCGTCTTATATAAAGTTCAGACGGAACTTTGCACGTGTCATAGTGGAGCCCTCAGGATTCCAGAGCCAGCTTTCTGACATCATAATGGGGCCTCAGAGATAAAAGCCTGGGCCCAGGCAGTGTTGGTCAGTGCTGCTCAGCAGGCAGCACTGGACTGGACTGGATTACAGCTGATACAAGGTGTGAAGGAACAAGGGGTGGCTGTGGGCATGCACTTGCTGCCGCTGCCAGTGTTTATCTGCATGGCAGCAGGGCATTTGGGCGTTGCCAGGAAGGCGTTTTTATGTAGATTCCTCCTCTTTCAGCACTGCATTGTGGTGCAAGCAAAAGAAGCAAATCCTGTCTGGCTTCCTCTCCGGCCTTTATTCACCTCCCGTGTAGCTGTGAGTGTGTGAGCCTGCAGGGCCCCATGGAATTGCCTAGAAGTAGGCTGAATCGCTGCAAGGGCTGAACAGCAGTATCGGGCAGGCTCGGGCAACGCGCGGCCCGTTCGGGTTATCGCTTCTCGGCCTTTTGGCTAAGATCAAGTGTAGTATCTGTTCTTATCAGTTTAATATCTGATACGTCCCCTATCTGGGGACCATATATTAAATGGATTTTTAGAACAGGGAGATGGAAATAGAGCTTGCTCTGTCCACTCCACGCATTGACCTGGTATTGCAGTATTTCCAGGACCGGTGCACCCTTTCCTTATGTGTTGACTAAAAGCAGATTCCAAAAGTGTTTTTTGTCTTTGCTATTGTTTCTGTCTTTCTGAAGGGATCTCCCCTTTTAATCCCATTATTTCAACACCTGTTGGACAATGCATGAGTGATAATGAGCTCATTGATTAAATGCAATTAATGAATAGATTGCCACCTCTTGTTGTGTGTCGTCTGTGTTTCTGTGTTTCCGGCATTTCACATTGGAACACCTCATTCACCTTCCTTGTCTTCTCTCCGCCCTCCCTTTTAGGTAAGTTAAAGAGCTGCACCTGAGCCAGCCACTGATTGATTGATTGATTGATTGATTGATTGATTGATGCAGCACAACAGTCAAATAGTGGAGTGGAGTAGGGGAACAGCAAACAGCCAATAAAGCAGCCCGCCCGCTCGCCTGCCCGCCACAATGGACCTACCTGTGTACACTAGATGGATGTGATGGAATGTACTGTCGTCCCTACATTTCAAGAAGAAGTAAGAATTGCAGTTGCAACAAAGCCTTGCTTGCCTACAAAGAGAGCAGCAATTTGGATTTGTTACTATGTTACCTAGAAGAATAACAAACTGTGCAAGGATGGAGGTTGTAGGAGCAAGGAGAAGTTGTCTGTAAAGTTGGTGGATGCCTATTTTCCATTTTGCAGTCCCTTGTCTCCCTCTTGTGGCCTCCTGGAGGCAACTAGCTGTGCAAAAAAAAGACAGCCTGGCGGCCGGCTGTTGCAGTGTTGCCCTCTCAGGCAACACTGAGTGACTGACTGAGCCTCACCGTCTTATATAAAGTTCAGACGGAACTTTGCACGTGTCATAGTGGAGCCCTCAGGATTCCAGAGCCAGCTTTCTGACATCATAATGGGGCCTCAGAGATAAAAGCCTGGGCCCAGGCAGTGTTGGTCAGTGCTGCTCAGCAGGCAGCACTGGACTGGACTGGATTACAGCTGATACAAGGTGTGAAGGAACAAGGGGTGGCTGTGGGCATGCACTTGCTGCCGCTGCCAGTGTTTATCTGCATGGCAGCAGGGCATTTGGGCGTTGCCAGGAAGGCGTTTTTATGTAGATTCCTCCTCTTTCAGCACTGCATTGTGGTGCAAGCAAAAGAAGCAAATCCTGTCTGGCTTCCTCTCCGGCCTTTATTCACCTCCCGTGTAGCTGTGAGTGTGTGAGCCTGCAGGGCCCCATGGAATTGCCTAGAAGTAGGCTGAATCGCTGCAAGGGCTGAACAGCAGTATCGGGCAGGCTCGGGCAACGCGCGGCCCGTTCGGGTTATCGCTTCTCGGCCTTTTGGCTAAGATCAAGTGTAGTATCTGTTCTTATCAGTTTAATATCTGATACGTCCCCTATCTGGGGACCATATATTAAATGGATTTTTAGAACAGGGAGATGGAAATAGAGCTTGCTCTGTCCACTCCACGCATTGACCTGGTATTGCAGTATTTCCAGGACCGGTGCACCCTTTCCTTATGTGTTGACTAAAAGCAGATTCCAAAAGTGTTTTTTGTCTTTGCTATTGTTTCTGTCTTTCTGAAGGGATCTCCCCTTTTAATCCCATTATTTCAACACCTGTTGGACAATGCATGAGTGATAATGAGCTCATTGATTAAATGCAATTAATGAATAGATTGCCACCTCTTGTTGTGTGTCGTCTGTGTTTCTGTGTTTCCGGCATTTCACATTGGAACACCTCATTCACCTTCCTTGTCTTCTCTCCGCCCTCCCTTTTAGGTAAGTTAAAGAGCTGCACCTGAGCCAGCCACTGATTGATTGATTGATTGATTGATTGATTGATTGATTGATGCAGCACAACAGTCAAATAGTGGAGTGGAGTAGGGGAACAGCAAACAGCCAATAAAGCAGCCCGCCCGCTCGCCTGCCCGCCACAATGGACCTACCTGTGTACACTAGATGGATGTGATGGAATGTACTGTCGTCCCTACATTTCAAGAAGAAGTAAGAATTGCAGTTGCAACAAAGCCTTGCTTGCCTACAAAGAGAGCAGCAATTTGGATTTGTTACTATGTTACCTAGAAGAATAACAAACTGTGCAAGGATGGAGGTTGTAGGAGCAAGGAGAAGTTGTCTGTAAAGTTGGTGGATGCCTATTTTCCATTTTGCAGTCCCTTGTCTCCCTCTTGTGGCCTCCTGGAGGCAACTAGCTGTGCAAAAAAAAGACAGCCTGGCGGCCGGCTGTTGCAGTGTTGCCATCTCAGGCAACACTGAGTGACTGACTGAGCCTCACCGTCTTATATAAAGTTCAGACGGAACTTTGCACGTGTCATAGTGGAGCCCTCAGGATTCCAGAGCCAGCTTTCTGACATCATAATGGGGCCTCAGAGATAAAAGCCTGGGCCCAGGCAGTGTTGGTCAGTGCTGCTCAGCAGGCAGCACTGGACTGGACTGGATTACAGCTGATACAAGGTGTGAAGGAACAAGGGGTGGCTGTGGGCATGCACTTGCTGCCGCTGCCAGTGTTTATCTGCATGGCAGCAGGGCATTTGGGCGTTGCCAGGAAGGCGTTTTTATGTAGATTCCTCCTCTTTCAGCACTGCATTGTGGTGCAAGCAAAAGAAGCAAATCCTGTCTGGCTTCCTCTCCGGCCTTTATTCACCTCCCGTGTAGCTGTGAGTGTGTGAGCCTGCAGGGCCCCATGGAATTGCCTAGAAGTAGGCTGAATCGCTGCAAGGGCTGAACAGCAGTATCGGGCAGGCTCGGGCAACGCGCGGCCCGTTCGGGTTATCGCTTCTCGGCCTTTTGGCTAAGATCAAGTGTAGTATCTGTTCTTATCAGTTTAATATCTGATACGTCCCCTATCTGGGGACCATATATTAAATGGATTTTTAGAACAGGGAGATGGAAATAGAGCTTGCTCTGTCCACTCCACGCATTGACCTGGTATTGCAGTATTTCCAGGACCGGTGCACCCTTTCCTTATGTGTTGACTAAAAGCAGATTCCAAAAGTGTTTTTTGTCTTTGCTATTGTTTCTGTCTTTCTGAAGGGATCTCCCCTTTTAATCCCATTATTTCAACACCTGTTGGACAATGCATGAGTGATAATGAGCTCATTGATTAAATGCAATTAATGAATAGATTGCCACCTCTTGTTGTGTGTCGTCTGTGTTTCTGTGTTTCCGGCATTTCACATTGGAACACCTCATTCACCTTCCTTGTCTTCTCTCCGCCCTCCCTTTTAGGTAAGTTAAAGAGCTGCACCTGAGCCAGCCACTGATTGATTGATTGATTGATTGATTGATTGATTGATTGATTGATTGATGCAGCACAACAGTCAAATAGTGGAGTGGAGTAGGGGAACAGCAAACAGCCAATAAAGCAGCCCGCCCGCTCGCCTGCCCGCCACAATGGACCTACCTGTGTACACTAGATGGATGTGATGGAATGTACTGTCGTCCCTACATTTCAAGAAGAAGTAAGAATTGCAGTTGCAACAAAGCCTTGCTTGCCTACAAAGAGAGCAGCGATTTGGATTTGTTACTATGTTACCTAGAAGAATAACAAACTGTGCAAGGATGGAGGTTGTAGGAGCAAGGAGAAGTTGTCTGTAAAGTTGGTGGATGCCTATTTTCCATTTTGCAGTCCCTTGTCTCCCTCTTGTGGCCTCCTGGAGGCAACTAGCTGTGCAAAAAAAAGACAGCCTGGCGGCCGGCTGTTGCAGTGTTGCCCTCTCAGGCAACACTGAGTGACTGACTGAGCCTCACCGTCTTATATAAAGTTCAGACGGAACTTTGCACGTGTCATAGTGGAGCCCTCAGGATTCCAGAGCCAGCTTTCTGACATCATAATGGGGCCTCAGAGATAAAAGCCTGGGCCCAGGCAGTGTTGGTCAGTGCTGCTCAGCAGGCAGCACTGGACTGGACTGGATTACAGCTGATACAAGGTGTGAAGGAACAAGGGGTGGCTGTGGGCATGCACTTGCTGCCGCTGCCAGTGTTTATCTGCATGGCAGCAGGGCATTTGGGCGTTGCCAGGAAGGCGTTTTTATGTAGATTCCTCCTCTTTCAGCACTGCATTGTGGTGCAAGCAAAAGAAGCAAATCCTGTCTGGCTTCCTCTCCGGCCTTTATTCACCTCCCGTGTAGCTGTGAGTGTGTGAGCCTGCAGGGCCCCATGGAATTGCCTAGAAGTAGGCTGAATCGCTGCAAGGGCTGAACAGCAGTATCGGGCAGGCTCGGGCAACGCGCGGCCCGTTCGGGTTATCGCTTCTCGGCCTTTTGGCTAAGATCAAGTGTAGTATCTGTTCTTATCAGTTTAATATCTGATACGTCCCCTATCTGGGGACCATATATTAAATGGATTTTTAGAACAGGGAGATGGAAATAGAGCTTGCTCTGTCCACTCCACGCATTGACCTGGTATTGCAGTATTTCCAGGACCGGTGCACCCTTTCCTTATGTGTTGACTAAAAGCAGATTCCAAAAGTGTTTTTTGTCTTTGCTATTGTTTCTGTCTTTCTGAAGGGATCTCCCCTTTTTATCCCATTATTTCAACACCTGTTGGACAATGCATGAGTGATAATGAGCTCATTGATTAAATGCAATTAATGAATAGATTGCCACCTCTTGTTGTGTGTCGTCTGTGTTTCTGTGTTTCCGGCATTTCACATTGGAACACCTCATTCACCTTCCTTGTCTTCTCTCCGCCCTCCCTTTTAGGTAAGTTAAAGAGCTGCACCTGAGCCAGCCACTGATTGATTGATTGATTGATTGATTGATTGATTGATTGATGCAGCACAACAGTCAAATAGTGGAGTGGAGTAGGGGAACAGCAAACAGCCAATAAAGCAGCCCGCCCGCTCGCCTGCCCGCCACAATGGACCTACCTGTGTACACTAGATGGATGTGATGGAATGTACTGTCGTCCCTACATTTCAAGAAGAAGTAAGAATTGCAGTTGCAACAAAGCCTTGCTTGCCTACAAAGAGAGCAGCAATTTGGATTTGTTACTATGTTACCTAGAAGAATAACAAACTGTGCAAGGATGGAGGTTGTAGGAGCAAGGAGAAGTTGTCTGTAAAGTTGGTGGATGCCTATTTTCCATTTTGCAGTCCCTTGTCTCCCTCTTGTGGCCTCCTGGAGGCAACTAGCTGTGCAAAAAAAAGACAGCCTGGCGGCCGGCTGTTGCAGTATTGCCCTCTCAGGCAACACTGAGTGACTGACTGAGCCTCACCGTCTTATATAAAGTTCAGACGGAACTTTGCACGTGTCATAGTGGAGCCCTCAGGATTCCAGAGCCAGCTTTCTGACATCATAATGGGGCCTCAGAGATAAAAGCCTGGGCCCAGGCAGTGTTGGTCAGTGCTGCTCAGCAGGCAGCACTGGACTGGACTGGATTACAGCTGATACAAGGTGTGAAGGAACAAGGGGTGGCTGTGGGCATGCACTTGCTGCCGCTGCCAGTGTTTATCTGCATGGCAGCAGGGCATTTGGGCGTTGCCAGGAAGGCGTTTTTATGTAGATTCCTCCTCTTTCAGCACTGCATTGTGGTGCAAGCAAAAGAAGCAAATCCTGTCTGGCTTCCTCTCCGGCCTTTATTCACCTCCCGTGTAGCTGTGAGTGTGTGAGCCTGCAGGGCCCCATGGAATTGCCTAGAAGTAGGCTGAATCGCTGCAAGGGCTGAACAGCAGTATCGGGCAGGCTCGGGCAACGCGCGGCCCGTTCGGGTTATCGCTTCTCGGCCTTTTGGCTAAGATCAAGTGTAGTATCTGTTCTTATCAGTTTAATATCTGATACGTCCCCTATCTGGGGACCATATATTAAATGGATTTTTAGAACAGGGAGATGGAAATAGAGCTTGCTCTGTCCACTCCACGCATTGACCTGGTATTGCAGTATTTCCAGGACCGGTGCACCCTTTCCTTATGTGTTGACTAAAAGCAGATTCCAAAAGTGTTTTTTGTCTTTGCTATTGTTTCTGTCTTTCTGAAGGGATCTCCCCTTTTAATCCCATTATTTCAACACCTGTTGGACAATGCATGAGTGATAATGAGCTCATTGATTAAATGCAATTAATGAATAGATTGCCACCTCTTGTTGTGTGTCGTCTGTGTTTCTGTGTTTCCGGCATTTCACATTGGAACACCTCATTCACCTTCCTTGTCTTCTCTCCGCCCTCCCTTTTAGGTAAGTTAAAGAGCTGCACCTGAGCCAGCCATTGATTGATTGATTGATTGATTGATTGATTGATTGATTGATTGATTGATTGATTGATTGATTGATTGATTGATTGATGCAGCACAACAGTCAAATAGTGGAGTGGAGTAGGGGAACAGCAAACAGCCAATAAAGCAGCCCGCCCGCTCGCCTGCCCGCCACAATGGACCTACCTGTGTACACTAGATGGATGTGATGGAATGTACTGTCGTCCCTACATTTCAAGAAGAAGTAAGAATTGCAGTTGCAACAAAGCCTTGCTTGCCTACAAAGAGAGCAGCAATTTGGATTTGTTACTATGTTACCTAGAAGAATAACAAACTGTGCAAGGATGGAGGTTGTAGGAGCAAGGAGAAGTTGTCTGTAAAGTTGGTGGATGCCTATTTTCCATTTTGCAGTCCCTTGTCTCCCTCTTGTGGCCTCCTGGAGGCAACTAGCTGTGCAAAAAAAAGACAGCCTGGCGGCCGGCTGTTGCAGTGTTGCCCTCTCAGGCAACACTGAGTGACTGACTGAGCCTCACCGTCTTATATAAAGTTCAGACGGAACTTTGCACGTGTCATAGTGGAGCCCTCAGGATTCCAGAGCCAGCTTTCTGACATCATAATGGGGCCTCAGAGATAAAAGCCTGGGCCCAGGCAGTGTTGGTCAGTGCTGCTCAGCAGGCAGCACTGGACTGGACTGGATTACAGCTGATACAAGGTGTGAAGGAACAAGGGGTGGCTGTGGGCATGCACTTGCTGCCGCTGCCAGTGTTTATCTGCATGGCAGCAGGGCATTTGGGCGTTGCCAGGAAGGCGTTTTTATGTAGATTCCTCCTCTTTCAGCACTGCATTGTGGTGCAAGCAAAAGAAGCAAATCCTGTCTGGCTTCCTCTCCGGCCTTTATTCACCTCCCGTGTAGCTGTGAGTGTGTGAGCCTGCAGGGTCCCATGGAATTGCCTAGAAGTAGGCTGAATCGCTGCAAGGGCTGAACAGCAGTATCGGGCAGGCTCGGGCAACGCGCGGCCCGTTCGGGTTATCGCTTCTCGGCCTTTTGGCTAAGATCAAGTGTAGTATCTGTTCTTATCAGTTTAATATCTGATACGTCCCCTATCTGGGGACCATATATTAAATGGATTTTTAGAACAGGGAGATGGAAATAGAGCTTGCTCTGTCCACTCCACGCATTGACCTGGTATTGCAGTATTTCCAGGACCGGTGCACCCTTTCCTTATGTGTTGACTAAAAGCAGATTCCAAAAGTGTTTTTTGTCTTTGCTATTGTTTCTGTCTTTCTGAAGGGATCTCCCCTTTTAATCCCATTATTTCAACACCTGTTGGACAATGCATGAGTGATAATGAGCTCATTGATTAAATGCAATTAATGAATAGATTGCCACCTCTTGTTGTGTGTCGTCTGTGTTTCTGTGTTTCCGGCATTTCACATTGGAACACCTCATTCACCTTCCTTGTCTTCTCTCCGCCCTCCCTTTTAGGTAAGTTAAAGAGCTGCACCTGAGCCAGCCATTGATTGATTGATTGATTGATTGATTGATTGATTGATTGATTGATTGATTGATTGATTGATTGATGCAGCACAACAGTCAAATAGTGGAGTGGAGTAGGGGAACAGCAAACAGCCAATAAAGCAGCCCGCCCGCTCGCCTGCCCGCCACAATGGACCTACCTGTGTACACTAGATGGATGTGATGGAATGTACTGTCGTCCCTACATTTCAAGAAGAAGTAAGAATTGCAGTTGCAACAAAGCCTTGCTTGCCTACAAAGAGAGCAGCAATTTGGATTTGTTACTATGTTACCTAGAAGAATAACAAACTGTGCAAGGATGGAGGTTGTAGGAGCAAGGAGAAGTTGTCTGTAAAGTTGGTGGATGCCTATTTTCCATTTTGCAGTCCCTTGTCTCCCTCTTGTGGCCTCCTGGAGGCAACTAGCTGTGCAAAAAAAAGACAGCCTGGCGGCCGGCTGTTGCAGTGTTGCCCTCTCAGGCAACACTGAGTGACTGACTGAGCCTCACCGTCTTATATAAAGTTCAGACGGAACTTTGCACGTGTCATAGTGGAGCCCTCAGGATTCCAGAGCCAGCTTTCTGACATCATAATGGGGCCTCAGAGATAAAAGCCTGGGCCCAGGCAGTGTTGGTCAGTGCTGCTCAGCAGGCAGCACTGGACTGGACTGGATTACAGCTGATACAAGGTGTGAAGGAACAAGGGGTGGCTGTGGGCATGCACTTGCTGCCGCTGCCAGTGTTTATCTGCATGGCAGCAGGGCATTTGGGCGTTGCCAGGAAGGCGTTTTTATGTAGATTCCTCCTCTTTCAGCACTGCATTGTGGTGCAAGCAAAAGAAGCAAATCCTGTCTGGCTTCCTCTCCGGCCTTTATTCACCTCCCGTGTAGCTGTGAGTGTGTGAGCCTGCAGGGCCCCATGGAATTGCCTAGAAGTAGGCTGAATCGCTGCAAGGGCTGAACAGCAGTATCGGGCAGGCTCGGGCAACGCGCGGCCCGTTCGGGTTATCGCTTCTCGGCCTTTTGGCTAAGATCAAGTGTAGTATCTGTTCTTATCAGTTTAATATCTGATACGTCCCCTATCTGGGGACCATATATTAAATGGATTTTTAGAACAGGGAGATGGAAATAGAGCTTGCTCTGTCCACTCCACGCATTGACCTGGTATTGCAGTATTTCCAGGACCGGTGCACCCTTTCCTTATGTGTTGACTAAAAGCAGATTCCAAAAGTGTTTTTTGTCTTTGCTATTGTTTCTGTCTTTCTGAAGGGATCTCCCCTTTTAATCCCATTATTTCAACACCTGTTGGACAATGCATGAGTGATAATGAGCTCATTGATTAAATGCAATTAATGAATAGATTGCCACCTCTTGTTGTGTGTCGTCTGTGTTTCTGTGTTTCCGGCATTTCACATTGGAACACCTCATTCACCTTCCTTGTCTTCTCTCCGCCCTCCCTTTTAGGTAAGTTAAAGAGCTGCACCTGAGCCAGCCACTGATTGATTGATTGATTGATTGATTGATTGATTGATTGATTGATTGATTGATTGATTGATTGATTGATGCAGCACAACAGTCAAATAGTGGAGTGGAGTAGGGGAACAGCAAACAGCCAATAAAGCAGCCCGCCCGCTCGCCTGCCCGCCACAATGGACCTACCTGTGTACACTAGATGGATGTGATGGAATGTACTGTCGTCCCTACATTTCAAGAAGAAGTAAGAATTGCAGTTGCAACAAAGCCTTGCTTGCCTACAAAGAGAGCAGCAATTTGGATTTGTTACTATGTTACCTAGAAGAATAACAAACTGTGCAAGGATGGAGGTTGTAGGAGCAAGGAGAAGTTGTCTGTAAAGTTGGTGGATGCCTATTTTCCATTTTGCAGTCCCTTGTCTCCCTCTTGTGGCCTCCTGGAGGCAACTAGCTGTGCAAAAAAAAGACAGCCTGGCGGCCGGCTGTTGCAGTGTTGCCCTCTCAGGCAACACTGAGTGACTGACTGAGCCTCACCGTCTTATATAAAGTTCAGACGGAACTTTGCACGTGTCATAGTGGAGCCCTCAGGATTCCAGAGCCAGCTTTCTGACATCATAATGGGGCCTCAGAGATAAAAGCCTGGGCCCAGGCAGTGTTGGTCAGTGCTGCTCAGCAGGCAGCACTGGACTGGACTGGATTACAGCTGATACAAGGTGTGAAGGAACAAGGGGTGGCTGTGGGCATGCACTTGCTGCCGCTGCCAGTGTTTATCTGCATGGCAGCAGGGCATTTGGGCGTTGCCAGGAAGGCGTTTTTATGTAGATTCCTCCTCTTTCAGCACTGCATTGTGGTGCAAGCAAAAGAAGCAAATCCTGTCTGGCTTCCTCTCCGGCCTTTATTCACCTCCCGTGTAGCTGTGAGTGTGTGAGCCTGCAGGGCCCCATGGAATTGCCTAGAATTAGGCTGAATCGCTGCAAGGGCTGAACAGCAGTATCGGGCAGGCTCGGGCAACGCGCGGCCCGTTCGGGTTATCGCTTCTCGGCCTTTTGGCTAAGATCAAGTGTAGTATCTGTTCTTATCAGTTTAATATCTGATACGTCCCCTATCTGGGGACCATATATTAAATGGATTTTTAGAACAGGGAGATGGAAATAGAGCTTGCTCTGTCCACTCCACGCATTGACCTGGTATTGCAGTATTTCCAGGACCGGTGCACCCTTTCCTTATGTGTTGACTAAAAGCAGATTCCAAAAGTGTTTTTTGTCTTTGCTATTGTTTCTGTCTTTCTGAAGGGATCTCCCCTTTTTATCCCATTATTTCAACACCTGTTGGACAATGCATGAGTGATAATGAGCTCATTGATTAAATGCAATTAATGAATAGATTGCCACCTCTTGTTGTGTGTCGTCTGTGTTTCTGTGTTTCCGGCATTTCACATTGGAACACCTCATTCACCTTCCTTGTCTTCTCTCCGCCCTCCCTTTTAGGTAAGTTAAAGAGCTGCACCTGAGCCAGCCACTGATTGATTGATTGATTGATTGATTGATTGATTGATTGATTGATTGATTGATGCAGCACAACAGTCAAATAGTGGAGTGGAGTAGGGGAACAGCAAACAGCCAATAAAGCAGCCCGCCCGCTCGCCTGCCCGCCACAATGGACCTACCTGTGTACACTAGATGGATGTGATGGAATGTACTGTCGTCCCTACATTTCAAGAAGAAGTAAGAATTGCAGTTGCAACAAAGCCTTGCTTGCCTACAAAGAGAGCAGCAATTTGGATTTGTTACTATGTTACCTAGAAGAATAACAAACTGTGCAAGGATGGAGGTTGTAGGAGCAAGGAGAAGTTGTCTGTAAAGTTGGTGGATGCCTATTTTCCATTTTGCAGTCCCTTGTCTCCCTCTTGTGGCCTCCTGGAGGCAACTAGCTGTGCAAAAAAAAGACAGCCTGGCGGCCGGCTGTTGCAGTGTTGCCCTCTCAGGCAACACTGAGTGACTGACTGAGCCTCACCGTCTTATATAAAGTTCAGACGGAACTTTGCACGTGTCATAGTGGAGCCCTCAGGATTCCAGAGCCAGCTTTCTGACATCATAATGGGGCCTCAGAGATAAAAGCCTGGGCCCAGGCAGTGTTGGTCAGTGCTGCTCAGCAGGCAGCACTGGACTGGACTGGATTACAGCTGATACAAGGTGTGAAGGAACAAGGGGTGGCTGTGGGCATGCACTTGCTGCCGCTGCCAGTGTTTATCTGCATGGCAGCAGGGCATTTGGGCGTTGCCAGGAAGGCGTTTTTATGTAGATTCCTCCTCTTTCAGCACTGCATTGTGGTGCAAGCAAAAGAAGCAAATCCTGTCTGGCTTCCTCTCCGGCCTTTATTCACCTCCCGTGTAGCTGTGAATGTGTGAGCCTGCAGGGCCCCATGGAATTGCCTAGAAGTAGGCTGAATCGCTGCAAGGGCTGAACAGCAGTATCGGGCAGGCTCGGGCAACGCGCGGCCCGTTCGGGTTATCGCTTCTCGGCCTTTTGGCTAAGATCAAGTGTAGTATCTGTTCTTATCAGTTTAATATCTGATACGTCCCCTATCTGGGGACCATATATTAAATGGATTTTTAGAACAGGGAGATGGAAATAGAGCTTGCTCTGTCCACTCCACGCATTGACCTGGTATTGCAGTATTTCCAGGACCGGTGCACCCTTTCCTTATGTGTTGACTAAAAGCAGATTCCAAAAGTGTTTTTTGTCTTTGCTATTGTTTCTGTCTTTCTGAAGGGATCTCCCCTTTTAATCCCATTATTTCAACACCTGTTGGACAATGCATGAGTGATAATGAGCTCATTGATTAAATGCAATTAATGAATAGATTGCCACCTCTTGTTGTGTGTCGTCTGTGTTTCTGTGTTTCCGGCATTTCACATTGGAACACCTCATTCACCTTCCTTGTCTTCTCTCCGCCCTCCCTTTTAGGTAAGTTAAAGAGCTGCACCTGAGCCAGCCACTGATTGATTGATTGATTGATTGATTGATTGATTGATTGATTGATTGATTGATTGATGCAGCACAACAGTCAAATAGTGGAGTGGAGTAGGGGAACAGCAAACAGCCAATAAAGCAGCCCGCCCGCTCGCCTGCCCGCCACAATGGACCTACCTGTGTACACTAGATGGATGTGATGGAATGTACTGTCGTCCCTACATTTCAAGAAGAAGTAAGAATTGCAGTTGCAACAAAGCCTTGCTTGCCTACAAAGAGAGCAGCAATTTGGATTTGTTACTATGTTACCTAGAAGAATAACAAACTGTGCAAGGATGGAGGTTGTAGGAGCAAGGAGAAGTTGTCTGTAAAGTTGGTGGATGCCTATTTTCCATTTTGCAGTCCCTTGTCTCCCTCTTGTGGCCTCCTGGAGGCAACTAGCTGTGCAAAAAAAAGACAGCCTGGCGGCCGGCTGTTGCAGTGTTGCCCTCTCAGGCAACACTGAGTGACTGACTGAGCCTCACCGTCTTATATAAAGTTCAGACGGAACTTTGCACGTTTCATAGTGGAGCCCTCAGGATTCCAGAGCCAGCTTTCTGACATCATAATGGGGCCTCAGAGATAAAAGCCTGGGCCCAGGCAGTGTTGGTCAGTGCTGCTCAGCAGGCAGCACTGGACTGGACTGGATTACAGCTGATACAAGGTGTGAAGGAACAAGGGGTGGCTGTGGGCATGCACTTGCTGCCGCTGCCAGTGTTTATCTGCATGGCAGCAGGGCATTTGGGCGTTGCCAGGAAGGCGTTTTTATGTAGATTCCTCCTCTTTCAGCACTGCATTGTGGTGCAAGCAAAAGAAGCAAATCCTGTCTGGCTTCCTCTCCGGCCTTTATTCACCTCCCGTGTAGCTGTGAGTGTGTGAGCCTGCAGGGCCCCATGGAATTGCCTAGAAGTAGGCTGAATCGCTGCAAGGGCTGAACAGCAGTATCGGGCAGGCTCGGGCAACGCGCGGCCCGTTCGGGTTATCGCTTCTCGGCCTTTTGGCTAAGATCAAGTGTAGTATCTGTTCTTATCAGTTTAATATCTGATACGTCCCCTATCTGGGGACCATATATTAAATGGATTTTTAGAACAGGGAGATGGAAATAGAGCTTGCTCTGTCCACTCCACGCATTGACCTGGTATTGCAGTATTTCCAGGACCGGTGCACCCTTTCCTTATGTGTTGACTAAAAGCAGATTCCAAAAGTGTTTTTTGTCTTTGCTATTGTTTCTGTCTTTCTGAAGGGATCTCCCCTTTTAATCCCATTATTTCAACACCTGTTGGACAATGCATGAGTGATAATGAGCTCATTGATTAAATGCAATTAATGAATAGATTGCCACCTCTTGTTGTGTGTCGTCTGTGTTTCTGTGTTTCCGGCATTTCACATTGGAACACCTCATTCACCTTCCTTGTCTTCTCTCCGCCCTCCCTTTTAGGTAAGTTAAAGAGCTGCACCTGAGCCAGCCATTGATTGATTGATTGATTGATTGATTGATTGATTGATTGATGCAGCACAACAGTCAAATAGTGGAGTGGAGTAGGGGAACAGCAAACAGCCAATAAAGCAGCCCGCCCGCTCGCCTGCCCGCCACAATGGACCTACCTGTGTACACTAGATGGATGTGATGGAATGTACTGTCGTCCCTACATTTCAAGAAGAAGTAAGAATTGCAGTTGCAACAAAGCCTTGCTTGCCTACAAAGAGAGCAGCAATTTGGATTTGTTACTATGTTACCTAGAAGAATAACAAACTGTGCAAGGATGGAGGTTGTAGGAGCAAGGAGAAGTTGTCTGTAAAGTTGGTGGATGCCTATTTTCCATTTTGCAGTCCCTTGTCTCCCTCTTGTGGCCTCCTGGAGGCAACTAGCTGTGCAAAAAAAAGACAGCCTGGCGGCCGGCTGTTGCAGTGTTGCCCTCTCAGGCAACACTGAGTGACTGACTGAGCCTCACCGTCTTATATAAAGTTCAGACGGAACTTTGCACGTGTCATAGTGGAGCCCTCAGGATTCCAGAGCCAGCTTTCTGACATCATAATGGGGCCTCAGAGATAAAAGCCTGGGCCCAGGCAGTGTTGGTCAGTGCTGCTCAGCAGGCAGCACTGGACTGGACTGGATTACAGCTGATACAAGGTGTGAAGGAACAAGGGGTGGCTGTGGGCATGCACTTGCTGCCGCTGCCAGTGTTTATCTGCATGGCAGCAGGGCATTTGGGCGTTGCCAGGAAGGCGTTTTTATGTAGATTCCTCCTCTTTCAGCACTGCATTGTGGTGCAAGCAAAAGAAGCAAATCCTGTCTGGCTTCCTCTCCGGCCTTTATTCACCTCCCGTGTAGCTGTGAGTGTGTGAGCCTGCAGGGCCCCATGGAATTGCCTAGAAGTAGGCTGAATCGCTGCAAGGGCTGAACAGCAGTATCGGGCAGGCTCGGGCAACGCGCGGCCCGTTCGGGTTATCGCTTCTCGGCCTTTTGGCTAAGATCAAGTGTAGTATCTGTTCTTATCAGTTTAATATCTGATACGTCCCCTATCTGGGGACCATATATTAAATGGATTTTTAGAACAGGGAGATGGAAATAGAGCTTGCTCTGTCCACTCCACGCATTGACCTGGTATTGCAGTATTTCCAGGACCGGTGCACCCTTTCCTTATGTGTTGACTAAAAGCAGATTCCAAAAGTGTTTTTTGTCTTTGCTATTGTTTCTGTCTTTCTGAAGGGATCTCCCCTTTTAATCCCATTATTTCAACACCTGTTGGACAATGCATGAGTGATAATGAGCTCATTGATTAAATGCAATTAATGAATAGATTGCCACCTCTTGTTGTGTGTCGTCTGTGTTTCTGTGTTTCCGGCATTTCACATTGGAACACCTCATTCACCTTCCTTGTCTTCTCTCCGCCCTCCCTTTTAGGTAAGTTAAAGAGCTGCACCTGAGCCAGCCACTGATTGATTGATTGATTGATTGATTGATTGATTGATTGATTGATTGATTGATTGATTGATGCAGCACAACAGTCAAATAGTGGAGTGGAGTAGGGGAACAGCAAACAGCCAATAAAGCAGCCCGCCCGCTCGCCTGCCCGCCACAATGGACCTACCTGTGTACACTAGATGGATGTGATGGAATGTACTGTCGCCCCTACATTTCAAGAAGAAGTAAGAATTGCAGTTGCAACAAAGCCTTGCTTGCCTACAAAGAGAGCAGCAATTTGGATTTGTTACTATGTTACCTAGAAGAATAACAAACTGTGCAAGGATGGAGGTTGTAGGAGCAAGGAGAAGTTGTCTGTAAAGTTGGTGGATGCCTATTTTCCATTTTGCAGTCCCTTGTCTCCCTCTTGTGGCCTCCTGGAGGCAACTAGCTGTGCAAAAAAAAGACAGCCTGGCGGCCGGCTGTTGCAGTGTTGCCCTCTCAGGCAACACTGAGTGACTGACTGAGCCTCACCGTCTTATATAAAGTTCAGACGGAACTTTGCACGTGTCATAGTGGAGCCCTCAGGATTCCAGAGCCAGCTTTCTGACATCATAATGGGGCCTCAGAGATAAAAGCCTGGGCCCAGGCAGTGTTGGTCAGTGCTGCTCAGCAGGCAGCACTGGACTGGACTGGATTACAGCTGATACAAGGTGTGAAGGAACAAGGGGTGGCTGTGGGCATGCACTTGCTGCCGCTGCCAGTGTTTATCTGCATGGCAGCAGGGCATTTGGGCGTTGCCAGGAAGGCGTTTTTATGTAGATTCCTCCTCTTTCAGCACTGCATTGTGGTGCAAGCAAAAGAAGCAAATCCTGTCTGGCTTCCTCTCCGGCCTTTATTCACCTCCCGTGTAGCTGTGAGTGTGTGAGCCTGCAGGGCCCCATGGAATTGCCTAGAAGTAGGCTGAATCGCTGCAAGGGCTGAACAGCAGTATCGGGCAGGCTCGGGCAACGCGCGGCCCGTTCGGGTTATCGCTTCTCGGCCTTTTGGCTAAGATCAAGTGTAGTATCTTTTCTTATCAGTTTAATATCTGATACGTCCCCTATCTGGGGACCATATATTAAATGGATTTTTAGAACAGGGAGATGGAAATAGAGCTTGCTCTGTCCACTCCACGCATTGACCTGGTATTGCAGTATTTCCAGGACCGGTGCACCCTTTCCTTATGTGTTGACTAAAAGCAGATTCCAAAAGTGTTTTTTGTCTTTGCTATTGTTTCTGTCTTTCTGAAGGGATCTCCCCTTTTAATCCCATTATTTCAACACCTGTTGGACAATGCATGAGTGATAATGAGCTCATTGATTAAATGCAATTAATGAATAGATTGCCACCTCTTGTTGTGTGTCGTCTGTGTTTCTGTGTTTCCGGCATTTCACATTGGAACACCTCATTCACCTTCCTTGTCTTCTCTCCGCCCTCCCTTTTAGGTAAGTTAAAGAGCTGCACCTGAGCCAGCCACTGATTGATTGATTGATTGATTGATTGATTGATTGATTGATTGATTGATGCAGCACAACAGTCAAATAGTGGAGTGGAGTAGGGGAACAGCAAACAGCCAATAAAGCAGCCCGCCCGCTCGCCTGCCCGCCACAATGGACCTACCTGTGTACACTAGATGGATGTGATGGAATGTACTGTCGTCCCTACATTTCAAGAAGAAGTAAGAATTGCAGTTGCAACAAAGCCTTGCTTGCCTACAAAGAGAGCAGCAATTTGGATTTGTTACTATGTTACCTAGAAGAATAACAAACTGTGCAAGGATGGAGGTTGTAGGAGCAAGGAGAAGTTGTCTGTAAAGTTGGTGGATGCCTATTTTCCATTTTGCAGTCCCTTGTCTCCCTCTTGTGGCCTCCTGGAGGCAACTAGCTGTGCAAAAAAAAGACAGCCTGGCGGCCGGCTGTTGCAGTGTTGCCCTCTCAGGCAACACTGAGTGACTGACTGAGCCTCACCGTCTTATATAAAGTTCAGACGGAACTTTGCACGTGTCATAGTGGAGCCCTCAGGATTCCAGAGCCAGCTTTCTGACATCATAATGGGGCCTCAGAGATAAAAGCCTGGGCCCAGGCAGTGTTGGTCAGTGCTGCTCAGCAGGCAGCACTGGACTGGACTGGATTACAGCTGATACAAGGTGTGAAGGAACAAGGGGTGGCTGTGGGCATGCACTTGCTGCCGCTGCCAGTGTTTATCTGCATGGCAGCAGGGCATTTGGGCGTTGCCAGGAAGGCGTTTTTATGTAGATTCCTCCTCTTTCAGCACTGCATTGTGGTGCAAGCAAAAGAAGCAAATCCTGTCTGGCTTCCTCTCCGGCCTTTATTCACCTCCCGTGTAGCTGTGAGTGTGTGAGCCTGCAGGGCCCCATGGAATTGCCTAGAAGTAGGCTGAATCGCTGCAAGGGCTGAACAGCAGTATCGGGCAGGCTCGGGCAACGCGCGGCCCGTTCGGGTTATCGCTTCTCGGCCTTTTGGCTAAGATCAAGTGTAGTATCTGTTCTTATCAGTTTAATATCTGATACGTCCCCTATCTGGGGACCATATATTAAATGGATTTTTAGAACAGGGAGATGGAAATAGAGCTTGCTCTGTCCACTCCACGCATTGACCTGGTATTGCAGTATTTCCAGGACCGGTGCACCCTTTCCTTATGTGTTGACTAAAAGCAGATTCCAAAAGTGTTTTTTGTCTTTGCTATTGTTTCTGTCTTTCTGAAGGGATCTCCCCTTTTAATCCCATTATGTCAACACCTGTTGGACAATGCATGAGTGATAATGAGCTCATTGATTAAATGCAATTAATGAATAGATTGCCACCTCTTGTTGTGTGTCGTCTGTGTTTCTGTGTTTCCGGCATTTCACATTGGAACACCTCATTCACCTTCCTTGTCTTCTCTCCGCCCTCCCTTTTAGGTAAGTTAAAGAGCTGCACCTGAGCCAGCCACTGATTGATTGATTGATTGATTGATTGATTGATTGATTGATTGATTGATTGATTGATTGATGCAGCACAACAGTCAAATAGTGGAGTGGAGTAGGGGAACAGCAAACAGCCAATAAAGCAGCCCGCCCGCTCGCCTGCCCGCCACAATGGACCTACCTGTGTACACTAGATGGATGTGATGGAATGTACTGTCGTCCCTACATTTCAAGAAGAAGTAAGAATTGCAGTTGCAACAAAGCCTTGCTTGCCTACAAAGAGAGCAGCAATTTGGATTTGTTACTATGTTACCTAGAAGAATAACAAACTGTGCAAGGATGGAGGTTGTAGGAGCAAGGAGAAGTTGTCTGTAAAGTTGGTGGATGCCTATTTTCCATTTTGCAGTCCCTTGTCTCCCTCTTGTGGCCTCCTGGAGGCAACTAGCTGTGCAAAAAAAAGACAGCCTGGCGGCCGGCTGTTGCAGTGTTGCCCTCTCAGGCAACACTGAGTGACTGACTGAGCCTCACCGTCTTATATAAAGTTCAGACGGAACTTTGCACGTGTCATAGTGGAGCCCTCAGGATTCCAGAGCCAGCTTTCTGACATCATAATGGGGCCTCAGAGATAAAAGCCTGGGCCCAGGCAGTGTTGGTCAGTGCTGCTCAGCAGGCAGCACTGGACTGGACTGGATTACAGCTGATACAAGGTGTGAAGGAACAAGGGGTGGCTGTGGGCATGCACTTGCTGCCGCTGCCAGTGTTTATCTGCATGGCAGCAGGGCATTTGGGCGTTGCCAGGAAGGCGTTTTTATGTAGATTCCTCCTCTTTCAGCACTGCATTGTGGTGCAAGCAAAAGAAGCAAATCCTGTCTGGCTTCCTCTCCGGCCTTTATTCACCTCCCGTGTAGCTGTGAGTGTGTGAGCCTGCAGGGCCCCATGGAATTGCCTAGAAGTAGGCTGAATCGCTGCAAGGGCTGAACAGCAGTATCGGGCAGGCTCGGGCAACGCGCGGCCCGTTCGGGTTATCGCTTCTCGGCCTTTTGGCTAAGATCAAGTGTAGTATCTGTTCTTATCAGTTTAATATCTGATACGTCCCCTATCTGGGGACCATATATTAAATGGATTTTTAGAACAGGGAGATGGAAATAGAGCTTGCTCTGTCCACTCCACGCATTGACCTGGTATTGCAGTATTTCCAGGACCGGTGCACCCTTTCCTTATGTGTTGACTAAAAGCAGATTCCAAAAGTGTTTTTTGTCTTTGCTATTGTTTCTGTCTTTCTGAAGGGATCTCCCCTTTTAATCCCATTATTTCAACACCTGTTGGACAATGCATGAGTGATAATGAGCTCATTGATTAAATGCAATTAATGAATAGATTGCCACCTCTTGTTGTGTGTCGTCTGTGTTTCTGTGTTTCCGGCATTTCACATTGGAACACCTCATTCACCTTCCTTGTCTTCTCTCCGCCCTCCCTTTTAGGTAAGTTAAAGAGCTGCACCTGAGCCAGCCACTGATTGATTGATTGATTGATTGATTGATTGATTGATTGATTGATTGATTGATTGATGCAGCACAACAGTCAAATAGTGGAGTGGAGTAGGGGAACAGCAAACAGCCAATAAAGCAGCCCGCCCGCTCGCCTGCCCGCCACAATGGACCTACCTGTGTACACTAGATGGATGTGATGGAATGTACTGTCGTCCCTACATTTCAAGAAGAAGTAAGAATTGCAGTTGCAACAAAGCCTTGCTTGCCTACAAAGAGAGCAGCAATTTGGATTTGTTACTATGTTACCTAGAAGAATAACAAACTGTGCAAGGATGGAGGTTGTAGGAGCAAGGAGAAGTTGTCTGTAAAGTTGGTGGATGCCTATTTTCCATTTTGCAGTCCCTTGTCTCCCTCTTGTGGCCTCCTGGAGGCAACTAGCTGTGCAAAAAAAAGACAGCCTGGCGGCCGGCTGTTGCAGTGTTGCCCTCTCAGGCAACACTGAGTGACTGACTGAGCCTCACCGTCTTATATAAAGTTCAGACGGAACTTTGCACGTGTCATAGTGGAGCCCTCAGGATTCCAGAGCCAGCTTTCTGACATCATAATGGGGCCTCAGAGATAAAAGCCTGGGCCCAGGCAGTGTTGGTCAGTGCTGCTCAGCAGGCAGCACTGGACTGGACTGGATTACAGCTGATACAAGGTGTGAAGGAACAAGGGGTGGCTGTGGGCATGCACTTGCTGCCGCTGCCAGTGTTTATCTGCATGGCAGCAGGGCATTTGGGCGTTGCCAGGAAGGCGTTTTTATGTAGATTCCTCCTCTTTCAGCACTGCATTGTGGTGCAAGCAAAAGAAGCAAATCCTGTCTGGCTTCCTCTCCGGCCTTTATTCACCTCCCGTGTAGCTGTGAGTGTGTGAGCCTGCAGGGCCCCATGGAATTGCCTAGAAGTAGGCTGAATCGCTGCAAGGGCTGAACAGCAGTATCGGGCAGGCTCGGGCAACGCGCGGCCCGTTCGGGTTATCGCTTCTCGGCCTTTTGGCTAAGATCAAGTGTAGTATCTGTTCTTATCAGTTTAATATCTGATACGTCCCCTATCTGGGGACCATATATTAAATGGATTTTTAGAACAGGGAGATGGAAATAGAGCTTGCTCTGTCCACTCCACGCATTGACCTGGTATTGCAGTATTTCCAGGACCGGTGCACCCTTTCCTTATGTGTTGACTAAAAGCAGATTCCAAAAGTGTTTTTTGTCTTTGCTATTGTTTCTGTCTTTCTGAAGGGATCTCCCCTTTTAATCCCATTATTTCAACACCTGTTGGACAATGCATGAGTGATAATGAGCTCATTGATTAAATGCAATTAATGAATAGATTGCCACCTCTTGTTGTGTGTCGTCTGTGTTTCTGTGTTTCCGGCATTTCACATTGGAACACCTCATTCACCTTCCTTGTCTTCTCTCCGCCCTCCCTTTTAGGTAAGTTAAAGAGCTGCACCTGAGCCAGCCACTGATTGATTGATTGATTGATTGATTGATTGATTGATTGATTGATTGATTGATTGATTGATGCAGCACAACAGTCAAATAGTGGAGTGGAGTAGGGGAACAGCAAACAGCCAATAAAGCAGCCCGCCCGCTCGCCTGCCCGCCACAATGGACCTACCTGTGTACACTAGATGGATGTGATGGAATGTACTGTCGTCCCTACATTTCAAGAAGAAGTAAGAATTGCAGTTGCAACAAAGCCTTGCTTGCCTACAAAGAGAGCAGCAATTTGGATTTGTTACTATGTTACCTAGAAGAATAACAAACTGTGCAAGGATGGAGGTTGTAGGAGCAAGGAGAAGTTGTCTGTAAAGTTGGTGGATGCCTATTTTCCATTTTGCAGTCCCTTGTCTCCCTCTTGTGGCCTCCTGGAGGCAACTAGCTGTGCAAAAAAAAGACAGCCTGGCGGCCGGCTGTTGCAGTGTTGCCCTCTCAGGCAACACTGAGTGACTGACTGAGCCTCACCGTCTTATATAAAGTTCAGACGGAACTTTGCACGTGTCATAGTGGAGCCCTCAGGATTCCAGAGCCAGCTTTCTGACATCATAATGGGGCCTCAGAGATAAAAGCCTGGGCCCAGGCAGTGTTGGTCAGTGCTGCTCAGCAGGCAGCACTGGACTGGACTGGATTACAGCTGATACAAGGTGTGAAGGAACAAGGGGTGGCTGTGGGCATGCACTTGCTGCCGCTGCCAGTGTTTATCTGCATGGCAGCAGGGCATTTGGGCGTTGCCAGGAAGGCGTTTTTATGTAGATTCCTCCTCTTTCAGCACTGCATTGTGGTGCAAGCAAAAGAAGCAAATCCTGTCTGGCTTCCTCTCCGGCCTTTATTCACCTCCCGTGTAGCTGTGAGTGTGTGAGCCTGCAGGGCCCCATGGAATTGCCTAGAAGTAGGCTGAATCGCTGCAAGGGCTGAACAGCAGTATCGGGCAGGCTCGGGCAACGCGCGGCCCGTTCGGGTTATCGCTTCTCGGCCTTTTGGCTAAGATCAAGTGTAGTATCTGTTCTTATCAGTTTAATATCTGATACGTCCCCTATCTGGGGACCATATATTAAATGGATTTTTAGAACAGGGAGATGGAAATAGAGCTTGCTCTGTCCACTCCACGCATTGACCTGGTATTGCAGTATTTCCAGGACCGGTGCACCCTTTCCTTATGTGTTGACTAAAAGCAGATTCCAAAAGTGTTTTTTGTCTTTGCTATTGTTTCTGTCTTTCTGAAGGGATCTCCCCTTTTAATCCCATTATTTCAACACCTGTTGGACAATGCATGAGTGATAATGAGCTCATTGATTAAATGCAATTAATGAATAGATTGCCACCTCTTGTTGTGTGTCGTCTGTGTTTCTGTGTTTCCGGCATTTCACATTGGAACACCTCATTCACCTTCCTTGTCTTCTCTCCGCCCTCCCTTTTAGGTAAGTTAAAGAGCTGCACCTGAGCCAGCCACTGATTGATTGATTGATTGATTGATTGATTGATTGATTGATTGATTGATTGATTGATTGATTGATGCAGCACAACAGTCAAATAGTGGAGTGGAGTAGGGGAACAGCAAACAGCCAATAAAGCAGCCCGCCCGCTCGCCTGCCCGCCACAATGGACCTACCTGTGTACACTAGATGGATGTGATGGAATGTACTGTCGTCCCTACATTTCAAGAAGAAGTAAGAATTGCAGTTGCAACAAAGCCTTGCTTGCCTACAAAGAGAGCAGCAATTTGGATTTGTTACTATGTTACCTAGAAGAATAACAAACTGTGCAAGGATGGAGGTTGTAGGAGCAAGGAGAAGTTGTCTGTAAAGTTGGTGGATGCCTATTTTCCATTTTGCAGTCCCTTGTCTCCCTCTTGTGGCCTCCTGGAGGCAACTAGCTGTGCAAAAAAAAGACAGCCTGGCGGCCGGCTGTTGCAGTGTTGCCCTCTCAGGCAACACTGAGTGACTGACTGAGCCTCACCGTCTTATATAAAGTTCAGACGGAACTTTGCACGTGTCATAGTGGAGCCCTCAGGATTCCAGAGCCAGCTTTCTGACATCATAATGGGGCCTCAGAGATAAAAGCCTGGGCCCAGGCAGTGTTGGTCAGTGCTGCTCAGCAGGCAGCACTGGACTGGACTGGATTACAGCTGATACAAGGTGTGAAGGAACAAGGGGTGGCTGTGGGCATGCACTTGCTGCCGCTGCCAGTGTTTATCTGCATGGCAGCAGGGCATTTGGGCGTTGCCAGGAAGGCGTTTTTATGTAGATTCCTCCTCTTTCAGCACTGCATTGTGGTGCAAGCAAAAGAAGCAAATCCTGTCTGGCTTCCTCTCCGGCCTTTATTCACCTCCCGTGTAGCTGTGAGTGTGTGAGCCTGCAGGGCCCCATGGAATTGCCTAGAAGTAGGCTGAATCGCTGCAAGGGCTGAACAGCAGTATCGGGCAGGCTCGGGCAACGCGCGGCCCGTTCGGGTTATCGCTTCTCGGCCTTTTGGCTAAGATCAAGTGTAGTATCTGTTCTTATCAGTTTAATATCTGATACGTCCCCTATCTGGGGACCATATATTAAATGGATTTTTAGAACAGGGAGATGGAAATAGAGCTTGCTCTGTCCACTCCACGCATTGACCTGGTATTGCAGTATTTCCAGGACCGGTGCACCCTTTCCTTATGTGTTGACTAAAAGCAGATTCCAAAAGTGTTTTTTGTCTTTGCTATTGTTTCTGTCTTTCTGAAGGGATCTCCCCTTTTAATCCCATTATTTCAACACCTGTTGGACAATGCATGAGTGATAATGAGCTCATTGATTAAATGCAATTAATGAATAGATTGCCACCTCTTGTTGTGTGTCGTCTGTGTTTCTGTGTTTCCGGCATTTCACATTGGAACACCTCATTCACCTTCCTTGTCTTCTCTCCGCCCTCCCTTTTACGTAAGTTAAAGAGCTGCACCTGAGCCAGCCACTGATTGATTGATTGATTGATTGATTGATTGATTGATTGATTGATTGATTGATTGATTGATTGATTGATTGATGCAGCACAACAGTCAAATAGTGGAGTGGAGTAGGGGAACAGCAAACAGCCAATAAAGCAGCCCGCCCGCTCGCCTGCCCGCCACAATGGACCTACCTGTGTACACTAGATGGATGTGATGGAATGTACTGTCGTCCCTACATTTCAAGAAGAAGTAAGAATTGCAGTTGCAACAAAGCCTTGCTTGCCTACAAAGAGAGCAGCAATTTGGATTTGTTACTATGTTACCTAGAAGAATAACAAACTGTGCAAGGATGGAGGTTGTAGGAGCAAGGAGAAGTTGTCTGTAAAGTTGGTGGATGCCTATTTTCCATTTTGCAGTCCCTTGTCTCCCTCTTGTGGCCTCCTGGAGGCAACTAGCTGTGCAAAAAAAAGACAGCCTGGCGGCCGGCTGTTGCAGTGTTGCCCTCTCAGGCAACACTGAGTGACTGACTGAGCCTCACCGTCTTATATAAAGTTCAGACGGAACTTTGCACGTGTCATAGTGGAGCCCTCAGGATTCCAGAGCCAGCTTTCTGACATCATAATGGGGCCTCAGAGATAAAAGCCTGGGCCCAGGCAGTGTTGGTCAGTGCTGCTCAGCAGGCAGCACTGGACTGGACTGGATTACAGCTGATACAAGGTGTGAAGGAACAAGGGGTGGCTGTGGGCATGCACTTGCTGCCGCTGCCAGTGTTTATCTGCATGGCAGCAGGGCATTTGGGCGTTGCCAGGAAGGCGTTTTTATGTAGATTCCTCCTCTTTCAGCACTGCATTGTGGTGCAAGCAAAAGAAGCAAATCCTGTCTGGCTTCCTCTCCGGCCTTTATTCACCTCCCGTGTAGCTGTGAGTGTGTGAGCCTGCAGGGCCCCATGGAATTGCCTAGAAGTAGGCTGAATCGCTGCAAGGGCTGAACAGCAGTATCGGGCAGGCTCGGGCAACGCGCGGCCCGTTCGGGTTATCGCTTCTCGGCCTTTTGGCTAAGATCAAGTGTAGTATCTGTTCTTATCAGTTTAATATCTGATACGTCCCCTATCTGGGGACCATATATTAAATGGATTTTTAGAACAGGGAGATGGAAATAGAGCTTGCTCTGTCCACTCCACGCATTGACCTGGTATTGCAGTATTTCCAGGACCGGTGCACCCTTTCCTTATGTGTTGACTAAAAGCAGATTCCAAAAGTGTTTTTTGTCTTTGCTATTGTTTCTGTCTTTCTGAAGGGATCTCCCCTTTTAATCCCATTATTTCAACACCTGTTGGACAATGCATGAGTGATAATGAGCTCATTGATTAAATGCAATTAATGAATAGATTGCCACCTCTTGTTGTGTGTCGTCTGTGTTTCTGTGTTTCCGGCATTTCACATTGGAACACCTCATTCACCTTCCTTGTCTTCTCTCCGCCCTCCCTTTTAGGTAAGTTAAAGAGCTGCACCTGAGCCAGCCACTGATTGATTGATTGATTGATTGATTGATTGATTGATTGATTGATTGATTGATTGATTGATTGATGCAGCACAACAGTCAAATAGTGGAGTGGAGTAGGGGAACAGCAAACAGCCAATAAAGCAGCCCGCCCGCTCGCCTGCCCGCCACAATGGACCTACCTGTGTACACTAGATGGATGTGATGGAATGTACTGTCGTCCCTACATTTCAAGAAGAAGTAAGAATTGCAGTTGCAACAAAGCCTTGCTTGCCTACAAAGAGAGCAGCAATTTGGATTTGTTACTATGTTACCTAGAAGAATAACAAACTGTGCAAGGATGGAGGTTGTAGGAGCAAGGAGAAGTTGTCTGTAAAGTTGGTGGATGCCTATTTTCCATTTTGCAGTCCCTTGTCTCCCTCTTGTGGCCTCCTGGAGGCAACTAGCTGTGCAAAAAAAAGACAGCCTGGCGGCCGGCTGTTGCAGTGTTGCCCTCTCAGGCAACACTGAGTGACTGACTGAGCCTCACCGTCTTATATAAAGTTCAGACGGAACTTTGCACGTGTCATAGTGGAGCCCTCAGGATTCCAGAGCCAGCTTTCTGACATCATAATGGGGCCTCAGAGATAAAAGCCTGGGCCCAGGCAGTGTTGGTCAGTGCTGCTCAGCAGGCAGCACTGGACTGGACTGGATTACAGCTGATACAAGGTGTGAAGGAACAAGGGGTGGCTGTGGGCATGCACTTGCTGCCGCTGCCAGTGTTTATCTGCATGGCAGCAGGGCATTTGGGCGTTGCCAGGAAGGCGTTTTTATGTAGATTCCTCCTCTTTCAGCACTGCATTGTGGTGCAAGCAAAAGAAGCAAATCCTGTCTGGCTTCCTCTCCGGCCTTTATTCACCTCCCGTGTAGCTGTGAGTGTGTGAGCCTGCAGGGCCCCATGGAATTGCCTAGAAGTAGGCTGAATCGCTGCAAGGGCTGAACAGCAGTATCGGGCAGGCTCGGGCAACGCGCGGCCCGTTCGGGTTATCGCTTCTCGGCCTTTTGGCTAAGATCAAGTGTAGTATCTGTTCTTATCAGTTTAATATCTGATACGTCCCCTATCTGGGGACCATATATTAAATGGATTTTTAGAACAGGGAGATGGAAATAGAGCTTGCTCTGTCCACTCCACGCATTGACCTGGTATTGCAGTATTTCCAGGACCGGTGCACCCTTTCCTTATGTGTTGACTAAAAGCAGATTCCAAAAGTGTTTTTTGTCTTTGCTATTGTTTCTGTCTTTCTGAAGGGATCTCCCCTTTTAATCCCATTATTTCAACACCTGTTGGACAATGCATGAGTGATAATGAGCTCATTGATTAAATGCAATTAATGAATAGATTGCCACCTCTTGTTGTGTGTCGTCTGTGTTTCTGTGTTTCCGGCATTTCACATTGGAACACCTCATTCACCTTCCTTGTCTTCTCTCCGCCCTCCCTTTTAGGTAAGTTAAAGAGCTGCACCTGAGCCAGCCACTGATTGATTGATTGATTGATTGATTGATTGATTGATTGATTGATTGATTGATGCAGCACAACAGTCAAATAGTGGAGTGGAGTAGGGGAACAGCAAACAGCCAATAAAGCAGCCCGCCCGCTCGCCTGCCCGCCACAATGGACCTACCTGTGTACACTAGATGGATGTGATGGAATGTACTGTCGTCCCTACATTTCAAGAAGAAGTAAGAATTGCAGTTGCAACAAAGCCTTGCTTGCCTACAAAGAGAGCAGCAATTTGGATTTGTTACTATGTTACCTAGAAGAATAACAAACTGTGCAAGGATGGAGGTTGTAGGAGCAAGGAGAAGTTGTCTGTAAAGTTGGTGGATGCCTATTTTCCATTTTGCAGTCCCTTGTCTCCCTCTTGTGGCCTCCTGGAGGCAACTAGCTGTGCAAAAAAAAGACAGCCTGGCGGCCGGCTGTTGCAGTGTTGCCCTCTCAGGCAACACTGAGTGACTGACTGAGCCTCACCGTCTTATATAAAGTTCAGACGGAACTTTGCACGTGTCATAGTGGAGCCCTCAGGATTCCAGAGCCAGCTTTCTGACATCATAATGGGGCCTCAGAGATAAAAGCCTGGGCCCAGGCAGTGTTGGTCAGTGCTGCTCAGCAGGCAGCACTGGACTGGACTGGATTACAGCTGATACAAGGTGTGAAGGAACAAGGGGTGGCTGTGGGCATGCACTTGCTGCCGCTGCCAGTGTTTATCTGCATGGCAGCAGGGCATTTGGGCGTTGCCAGGAAGGCGTTTTTATGTAGATTCCTCCTCTTTCAGCACTGCATTGTGGTGCAAGCAAAAGAAGCAAATCCTGTCTGGCTTCCTCTCCGGCCTTTATTCACCTCCCGTGTAGCTGTGAGTGTGTGAGCCTGCAGGGCCCCATGGAATTGCCTAGAAGTAGGCTGAATCGCTGCAAGGGCTGAACAGCAGTATCGGGCAGGCTCGGGCAACGCGCGGCCCGTTCGGGTTATCGCTTCTCGGCCTTTTGGCTAAGATCAAGTGTAGTATCTGTTCTTATCAGTTTAATATCTGATACGTCCCCTATCTGGGGACCATATATTAAATGGATTTTTAGAACAGGGAGATGGAAATAGAGCTTGCTCTGTCCACTCCACGCATTGACCTGGTATTGCAGTATTTCCAGGACCGGTGCACCCTTTCCTTATGTGTTGACTAAAAGCAGATTCCAAAAGTGTTTTTTGTCTTTGCTATTGTTTCTGTCTTTCTGAAGGGATCTCCCCTTTTAATCCCATTATTTCAACACCTGTTGGACAATGCATGAGTGATAATGAGCTCATTGATTAAATGCAATTAATGAATAGATTGCCACCTCTTGTTGTGTGTCGTCTGTGTTTCTGTGTTTCCGGCATTTCACATTGGAACACCTCATTCACCTTCCTTGTCTTCTCTCCGCCCTCCCTTTTAGGTAAGTTAAAGAGCTGCACCTGAGCCAGCCACTGATTGATTGATTGATTGATTGATTGATTGATTGATTGATTGATTGATTGATTGATGCAGCACAACAGTCAAATAGTGGAGTGGAGTAGGGGAACAGCAAACAGCCAATAAAGCAGCCCGCCCGCTCGCCTGCCCGCCACAATGGACCTACCTGTGTACACTAGATGGATGTGATGGAATGTACTGTCGTCCCTACATTTCAAGAAGAAGTAAGAATTGCAGTTGCAACAAAGCCTTGCTTGCCTACAAAGAGAGCAGCAATTTGGATTTGTTACTATGTTACCTAGAAGAATAACAAACTGTGCAAGGATGGAGGTTGTAGGAGCAAGGAGAAGTTGTCTGTAAAGTTGGTGGATGCCTATTTTCCATTTTGCAGTCCCTTGTCTCCCTCTTGTGGCCTCCTGGAGGCAACTAGCTGTGCAAAAAAAAGACAGCCTGGCGGCCGGCTGTTGCAGTGTTGCCCTCTCAGGCAACACTGAGTGACTGACTGAGCCTCACCGTCTTATATAAAGTTCAGACGGAACTTTGCACGTGTCATAGTGGAGCCCTCAGGATTCCAGAGCCAGCTTTCTGACATCATAATGGGGCCTCAGAGATAAAAGCCTGGGCCCAGGCAGTGTTGGTCAGTGCTGCTCAGCAGGCAGCACTGGACTGGACTGGATTACAGCTGATACAAGGTGTGAAGGAACAAGGGGTGGCTGTGGGCATGCACTTGCTGCCGCTGCCAGTGTTTATCTGCATGGCAGCAGGGCATTTGGGCGTTGCCAGGAAGGCGTTTTTATGTAGATTCCTCCTCTTTCAGCACTGCATTGTGGTGCAAGCAAAAGAAGCAAATCCTGTCTGGCTTCCTCTCCGGCCTTTATTCACCTCCCGTGTAGCTGTGAGTGTGTGAGCCTGCAGGGCCCCATGGAATTGCCTAGAAGTAGGCTGAATCGCTGCAAGGGCTGAACAGCAGTATCGGGCAGGCTCGGGCAACGCGCGGCCCGTTCGGGTTATCGCTTCTCGGCCTTTTGGCTAAGATCAAGTGTAGTATCTGTTCTTATCAGTTTAATATCTGATACGTCCCCTATCTGGGGACCATATATTAAATGGATTTTTAGAACAGGGAGATGGAAATAGAGCTTGCTCTGTCCACTCCACGCATTGACCTGGTATTGCAGTATTTCCAGGACCGGTGCACCCTTTCCTTATGTGTTGACTAAAAGCAGATTCCAAAAGTGTTTTTTGTCTTTGCTATTGTTTCTGTCTTTCTGAAGGGATCTCCCCTTTTAATCCCATTATTTCAACACCTGTTGGACAATGCATGAGTGATAATGAGCTCACTGATTAAATGCAATTAATGAATAGATTGCCACCTCTTGTTGTGTGTCGTCTGTGTTTCTGTGTTTCCGGCATTTCACATTGGAACACCTCATTCACCTTCCTTGTCTTCTCTCCGCCCTCCCTTTTAGGTAAGTTAAAGAGCTGCACCTGAGCCAGCCACTGATTGATTGATTGATTGATTGATTGATTGATTGATTGATTGATTGATTGATTGATTGATGCAGCACAACAGTCAAATAGTGGAGTGGAGTAGGGGAACAGCAAACAGCCAATAAAGCAGCCCGCCCCCTCGCCTGCCCGCCACAATGGACCTACCTGTGTACACTAGATGGATGTGATGGAATGTACTGTCGTCCCTACATTTCAAGAAGAAGTAAGAATTGCAGTTGCAACAAAGCCTTGCTTGCCTACAAAGAGAGCAGCAATTTGGATTTGTTACTATGTTACCTAGAAGAATAACAAACTGTGCAAGGATGGAGGTTGTAGGAGCAAGGAGAAGTTGTCTGTAAAGTTGGTGGATGCCTATTTTCCATTTTGCAGTCCCTTGTCTCCCTCTTGTGGCCTCCTGGAGGCAACTAGCTGTGCAAAAAAAAGACAGCCTGGCGGCCGGCTGTTGCAGTGTTGCCCTCTCAGGCAACACTGAGTGACTGACTGAGCCTCACCGTCTTATATAAAGTTCAGACGGAACTTTGCACGTGTCATAGTGGAGCCCTCAGGATTCCAGAGCCAGCTTTCTGACATCATAATGGGGCCTCAGAGATAAAAGCCTGGGCCCAGGCAGTGTTGGTCAGTGCTGCTCAGCAGGCAGCACTGGACTGGACTGGATTACAGCTGATACAAGGTGTGAAGGAACAAGGGGTGGCTGTGGGCATGCACTTGCTGCCGCTGCCAGTGTTTATCTGCATGGCAGCAGGGCATTTGGGCGTTGCCAGGAAGGCGTTTTTATGTAGATTCCTCCTCTTTCAGCACTGCATTGTGGTGCAAGCAAAAGAAGCAAATCCTGTCTGGCTTCCTCTCCGGCCTTTATTCACCTCCCGTGTAGCTGTGAGTGTGTGAGCCTGCAGGGCCCCATGGAATTGCCTAGAAGTAGGCTGAATCGCTGCAAGGGCTGAACAGCAGTATCGGGCAGGCTCGGGCAACGCGCGGCCCGTTCGGGTTATCGCTTCTCGGCCTTTTGGCTAAGATCAAGTGTAGTATCTGTTCTTATCAGTTTAATATCTGATACGTCCCCTATCTGGGGACCATATATTAATTGGATTTTTAGAACAGGGAGATGGAAATAGAGCTTGCTCTGTCCACTCCACGCATTGACCTGGTATTGCAGTATTTCCAGGACCGGTGCACCCTTTCCTTATGTGTTGACTAAAAGCAGATTCCAAAAGTGTTTTTTGTCTTTGCTATTGTTTCTGTCTTTCTGAAGGGATCTCCCCTTTTAATCCCATTATTTCAACACCTGTTGGACAATGCATGAGTGATAATGAGCTCATTGATTAAATGCAATTAATGAATAGATTGCCACCTCTTGTTGTGTGGCGTCTGTGTTTCTGTGTTTCCGGCATTTCACATTGGAACACCTCATTCACCTTCCTTGTCTTCTCTCCGCCCTCCCTTTTAGGAAAGTTAAAGAGCTGCACCTGAGCCAGCCACTGATTGATTGATTGATTGATTGATTGATTGATTGATTGATTGATTGATTGATTGATTGATGCAGCACAACAGTCAAATAGTGGAGTGGAGTAGGGGAACAGCAAACAGCCAATAAAGCAGCCCGCCCGCTCGCCTGCCCGCCACAATGGACCTACCTGTGTACACTAGATGGATGTGATGGAATGTACTGTCGTCCCTACATTTCAAGAAGAAGTAAGAATTGCAGTTGCAACAAAGCCTTGCTTGCCTACAAAGAGAGCAGCAATTTGGATTTGTTACTATGTTACCTAGAAGAATAACAAACTGTGCAAGGATGGAGGTTGTAGGAGCAAGGAGAAGTTGTCTGTAAAGTTGGTGGATGCCTATTTTCCATTTTGCAGTCCCTTGTCTCCCTCTTGTGGCCTCCTGGAGGCAACTAGCTGTGCAAAAAAAAGACAGCCTGGCGGCCGGCTGTTGCAGTGTTGCCCTCTCAGGCAACACTGAGTGACTGACTGAGCCTCACCGTCTTATATAAAGTTCAGACGGAACTTTGCACGTGTCATAGTGGAGCCCTCAGGATTCCAGAGCCAGCTTTCTGACATCATAATGGGGCCTCAGAGATAAAAGCCTGGGCCCAGGCAGTGTTGGTCAGTGCTGCTCAGCAGGCAGCACTGGACTGGACTGGATTACAGCTGATACAAGGTGTGAAGGAACAAGGGGTGGCTGTGGGCATGCACTTGCTGCCGCTGCCAGTGTTTATCTGCATGGCAGCAGGGCATTTGGGCGTTGCCAGGAAGGCGTTTTTATGTAGATTCCTCCTCTTTCAGCACTGCATTGTGGTGCAAGCAAAAGAAGCAAATCCTGTCTGGCTTCCTCTCCGGCCTTTATTCACCTCCCGTGTAGCTGTGAGTGTGTGAGCCTGCAGGGCCCCATGGAATTGCCTAGAAGTAGGCTGAATCGCTGCAAGGGCTGAACAGCAGTATCGGGCAGGCTCGGGCAACGCGCGGCCCGTTCGGGTTATCGCTTCTCGGCCTTTTGGCTAAGATCAAGTGTAGTATCTGTTCTTATCAGTTTAATATCTGATACGTCCCCTATCTGGGGACCATATATTAAATGGATTTTTAGAACAGGGAGATGGAAATAGAGCTTGCTCTGTCCACTCCACGCATTGACCTGGTATTGCAGTATTTCCAGGACCGGTGCACCCTTTCCTTATGTGTTGACTAAAAGCAGATTCCAAAAGTGTTTTTTGTCTTTGCTATTGTTTCTGTCTTTCTGAAGGGATCTCCCCTTTTAATCCCATTATTTCAACACCTGTTGGACAATGCATGAGTGATAATGAGCTCATTGATTAAATGCAATTAATGAATAGATTGCCACCTCTTGTTGTGTGTCGTCTGTGTTTCTGTGTTTCCGGCATTTCACATTGGAACACCTCATTCACCTTCCTTGTCTTCTCTCCGCCCTCCCTTTTAGGTAAGTTAAAGAGCTGCACCTGAGCCAGCCACTGATTGATTGATTGATTGATTGATTGATTGATTGATTGATTGATTGATTGATTGATTGATGCAGCACAACAGTCAAATAGTGGAGTGGAGTAGGGGAACAGCAAACAGCCAATAAAGCAGCCCGCCCGCTCGCCTGCCCGCCACAATGGACCTACCTGTGTACACTAGATGGATGTGATGGAATGTACTGTCGTCCCTACATTTCAAGAAGAAGTAAGAATTGCAGTTGCAACAAAGCCTTGCTTGCCTACAAAGAGAGCAGCAATTTGGATTTGTTACTATGTTACCTAGAAGAATAACAAACTGTGCAAGGATGGAGGTTGTAGGAGCAAGGAGAAGTTGTCTGTAAAGTTGGTGGATGCCTATTTTCCATTTTGCAGTCCCTTGTCTCCCTCTTGTGGCCTCCTGGAGGCAACTAGCTGTGCAAAAAAAAGACAGCCTGGCGGCCGGCTGTTGCAGTGTTGCCCTCTCAGGCAACACTGAGTGACTGACTGAGCCTCACCGTCTTATATAAAGTTCAGACGGAACTTTGCACGTGTCATAGTGGAGCCCTCAGGATTCCAGAGCCAGCTTTCTGACATCATAATGGGGCCTCAGAGATAAAAGCCTGGGCCCAGGCAGTGTTGGTCAGTGCTGCTCAGCAGGCAGCACTGGACTGGACTGGATTACAGCTGATACAAGGTGTGAAGGAACAAGGGGTGGCTGTGGGCATGCACTTGCTGCCGCTGCCAGTGTTTATCTGCATGGCAGCAGGGCATTTGGGCGTTGCCAGGAAGGCGTTTTTATGTAGATTCCTCCTCTTTCAGCACTGCATTGTGGTGCAAGCAAAAGAAGCAAATCCTGTCTGGCTTCCTCTCCGGCCTTTATTCACCTCCCGTGTAGCTGTGAGTGTGTGAGCCTGCAGGGCCCCATGGAATTGCCTAGAAGTAGGCTGAATCGCTGCAAGGGCTGAACAGCAGTATCGGGCAGGCTCGGGCAACGCGCGGCCCGTTCGGGTTATCGCTTCTCGGCCTTTTGGCTAAGATCAAGTGTAGTATCTGTTCTTATCAGTTTAATATCTGATACGTCCCCTATCTGGGGACCATATATTAAATGGATTTTTAGAACAGGGAGATGGAAATAGAGCTTGCTCTGTCCACTCCACGCATTGACCTGGTATTGCAGTATTTCCAGGACCGGTGCACCCTTTCCTTATGTGTTGACTAAAAGCAGATTCCAAAAGTGTTTTTTGTCTTTGCTATTGTTTCTGTCTTTCTGAAGGGATCTCCCCTTTTAATCCCATTATTTCAACACCTGTTGGACAATGCATGAGTGATAATGAGCTCATTGATTAAATGCAATTAATGAATAGATTGCCACCTCTTGTTGTGTGTCGTCTGTGTTTCTGTGTTTCCGGCATTTCACATTGGAACACCTCATTCACCTTCCTTGTCTTCTCTCCGCCCTCCCTTTTAGGTAAGTTAAAGAGCTGCACCTGAGCCAGCCACTGATTGATTGATTGATTGATTGATTGATTGATTGATTGATTGATTGATTGATTGATTGATGCAGCACAACAGTCAAATAGTGGAGTGGAGTAGGGGAACAGCAAACAGCCAATAAAGCAGCCCGCCCGCTCGCCTGCCCGCCACAATGGACCTACCTGTGTACACTAGATGGATGTGATGGAATGTACTGTCGTCCCTACATTTCAAGAAGAAGTAAGAATTGCAGTTGCAACAAAGCCTTGCTTGCCTACAAAGAGAGCAGCAATTTGGATTTGTTACTATGTTACCTAGAAGAATAACAAACTGTGCAAGGATGGAGGTTGTAGGAGCAAGGAGAAGTTGTCTGTAAAGTTGGTGGATGCCTATTTTCCATTTTGCAGTCCCTTGTCTCCCTCTTGTGGCCTCCTGGAGGCAACTAGCTGTGCAAAAAAAAGACAGCCTGGCGGCCGGCTGTTGCAGTGTTGCCCTCTCAGGCAACACTGAGTGACTGACTGAGCCTCACCGTCTTATATAAAGTTCAGACGGAACTTTGCACGTGTCATAGTGGAGCCCTCAGGATTCCAGAGCCAGCTTTCTGACATCATAATGGGGCCTCAGAGATAAAAGCCTGGGCCCAGGCAGTGTTGGTCAGTGCTGCTCAGCAGGCAGCACTGGACTGGACTGGATTACAGCTGATACAAGGTGTGAAGGAACAAGGGGTGGCTGTGGGCATGCACTTGCTGCCGCTGCCAGTGTTTATCTGCATGGCAGCAGGGCATTTGGGCGTTGCCAGGAAGGCGTTTTTATGTAGATTCCTCCTCTTTCAGCACTGCATTGTGGTGCAAGCAAAAGAAGCAAATCCTGTCTGGCTTCCTCTCCGGCCTTTATTCACCTCCCGTGTAGCTGTGAGTGTGTGAGCCTGCAGGGCCCCATGGAATTGCCTAGAAGTAGGCTGAATCGCTGCAAGGGCTGAACAGCAGTATCGGGCAGGCTCGGGCAACGCGCGGCCCGTTCGGGTTATCGCTTCTCGGCCTTTTGGCTAAGATCAAGTGTAGTATCTGTTCTTATCAGTTTAATATCTGATACGTCCCCTATCTGGGGACCATATATTAAATGGATTTTTAGAACAGGGAGATGGAAATAGAGCTTGCTCTGTCCACTCCACGCATTGACCTGGTATTGCAGTATTTCCAGGACCGGTGCACCCTTTCCTTATGTGTTGACTAAAAGCAGATTCCAAAAGTGTTTTTTGTCTTTGCTATTGTTTCTGTCTTTCTGAAGGGATCTCCCCTTTTAATCCCATTATTTCAACACCTGTTGGACAATGCATGAGTGATAATGAGCTCATTGATTAAATGCAATTAATGAATAGATTGCCACCTCTTGTTGTGTGTCGTCTGTGTTTCTGTGTTTCCGGCATTTCACATTGGAACACCTCATTCACCTTCCTTGTCTTCTCTCCGCCCTCCCTTTTAGGTAAGTTAAAGAGCTGCACCTGAGCCAGCCACTGATTGATTGATTGATTGATTGATTGATTGATTGATTGATTGATTGATTGATTGATTGATTGATGCAGCACAACAGTCAAATAGTGGAGTGGAGTAGGGGAACAGCAAACAGCCAATAAAGCAGCCCGCCCGCTCGCCTGCCCGCCACAATGGACCTACCTGTGTACACTAGATGGATGTGATGGAATGTACTGTCGTCCCTACATTTCAAGAAGAAGTAAGAATTGCAGTTGCAACAAAGCCTTGCTTGCCTACAAAGAGAGCAGCAATTTGGATTTGTTACTATGTTACCTAGAAGAATAACAAACTGTGCAAGGATGGAGGTTGTAGGAGCAAGGAGAAGTTGTCTGTAAAGTTGGTGGATGCCTATTTTCCATTTTGCAGTCCCTTGTCTCCCTCTTGTGGCCTCCTGGAGGCAACTAGCTGTGCAAAAAAAAGACAGCCTGGCGGCCGGCTGTTGCAGTGTTGCCCTCTCAGGCAACACTGAGTGACTGACTGAGCCTCACCGTCTTATATAAAGTTCAGACGGAACTTTGCACGTGTCATAGTGGAGCCCTCAGGATTCCAGAGCCAGCTTTCTGACATCATAATGGGGCCTCAGAGATAAAAGCCTGGGCCCAGGCAGTGTTGGTCAGTGCTGCTCAGCAGGCAGCACTGGACTGGACTGGATTACAGCTGATACAAGGTGTGAAGGAACAAGGGGTGGCTGTGGGCATGCACTTGCTGCCGCTGCCAGTGTTTATCTGCATGGCAGCAGGGCATTTGGGCGTTGCCAGGAAGGCGTTTTTATGTAGATTCCTCCTCTTTCAGCACTGCATTGTGGTGCAAGCAAAAGAAGCAAATCCTGTCTGGCTTCCTCTCCGGCCTTTATTCACCTCCCGTGTAGCTGTGAGTGTGTGAGCCTGCAGGGCCCCATGGAATTGCCTAGAAGTAGGCTGAATCGCTGCAAGGGCTGAACAGCAGTATCGGGCAGGCTCGGGCAACGCGCGGCCCGTTCGGGTTATCGCTTCTCGGCCTTTTGGCTAAGATCAAGTGTAGTATCTGTTCTTATCAGTTTAATATCTGATACGTCCCCTATCTGGGGACCATATATTAAATGGATTTTTAGAACAGGGAGATGGAAATAGAGCTTGCTCTGTCCACTCCACGCATTGACCTGGTATTGCAGTATTTCCAGGACCGGTGCACCCTTTCCTTATGTGTTGACTAAAAGCAGATTCCAAAAGTGTTTTTTGTCTTTGCTATTGTTTCTGTCTTTCTGAAGGGATCTCCCCTTTTAATCCCATTATTTCAACACCTGTTGGACAATGCATGAGTGATAATGAGCTCATTGATTAAATGCAATTAATGAATAGATTGCCACCTCTTGTTGTGTGTCGTCTGTGTTTCTGTGTTTCCGGCATTTCACATTGGAACACCTCATTCACCTTCCTTGTCTTCTCTCCGCCCTCCCTTTTAGGTAAGTTAAAGAGCTGCACCTGAGCCAGCCACTGATTGATTGATTGATTGATTGATTGATTGATTGATTGATTGATTGATTGATTGATGCAGCACAACAGTCAAATAGTGGAGTGGAGTAGGGGAACAGCAAACAGCCAATAAAGCAGCCCGCCCGCTCGCCTGCCCGCCACAATGGACCTACCTGTGTACACTAGATGGATGTGATGGAATGTACTTCCCTACATTTCAAGAAGAAGTAAGAATTGCAGTTGCAACAAAGCCTTGCTTGCCTACAAAGAGAGCAGCAATTTGGATTTGTTACTATGTTACCTAGAAGAATAACAAACTGTGCAAGGATGGAGGTTGTAGGAGCAAGGAGAAGTTGTCTGTAAAGTTGGTGGATGCCTATTTTCCATTTTGCAGTCCCTTGTCTCCCTCTTGTGGCCTCCTGGAGGCAACTAGCTGTGCAAAAAAAAGACAGCCTGGCGGCCGGCTGTTGCAGTGTTGCCCTCTCAGGCAACACTGAGTGACTGACTGAGCCTCACCGTCTTATATAAAGTTCAGACGGAACTTTGCACGTGTCATAGTGGAGCCCTCAGGATTCCAGAGCCAGCTTTCTGACATCATAATGGGGCCTCAGAGATAAAAGCCTGGGCCCAGGCAGTGTTGGTCAGTGCTGCTCAGCAGGCAGCACTGGACTGGACTGGATTACAGCTGATACAAGGTGTGAAGGAACAAGGGGTGGCTGTGGGCATGCACTTGCTGCCGCTGCCAGTGTTTATCTGCATGGCAGCAGGGCATTTGGGCGTTGCCAGGAAGGCGTTTTTATGTAGATTCCTCCTCTTTCAGCACTGCATTGTGGTGCAAGCAAAAGAAGCAAATCCTGTCTGGCTTCCTCTCCGGCCTTTATTCACCTCCCGTGTAGCTGTGAGTGTGTGAGCCTGCAGGGCCCCATGGAATTGCCTAGAAGTAGGCTGAATCGCTGCAAGGGCTGAACAGCAGTATCGGGCAGGCTCGGGCAACGCGCGGCCCGTTCGGGTTATCGCTTCTCGGCCTTTTGGCTAAGATCAAGTGTAGTATCTGTTCTTATCAGTTTAATATCTGATACGTCCCCTATCTGGGGACCATATATTAAATGGATTTTTAGAACAGGGAGATGGAAATAGAGCTTGCTCTGTCCACTCCACGCATTGACCTGGTATTGCAGTATTTCCAGGACCGGTGCACCCTTTCCTTATGTGTTGACTAAAAGCAGATTCCAAAAGTGTTTTTTGTCTTTGCTATTGTTTCTGTCTTTCTGAAGGGATCTCCCCTTTTAATCCCATTATTTCAACACCTGTTGGACAATGCATGAGTGATAATGAGCTCATTGATTAAATGCAATTAATGAATAGATTGCCACCTCTTGTTGTGTGTCGTCTGTGTTTCTGTGTTTCCGGCATTTCACATTGGAACACCTCATTCACCTTCCTTGTCTTCTCTCCGAAAGAGCTGCACCTGAGCCAGCCACTTGATTGATTGATTGATTGATTGATTGATTGATTGATGCAGCACAACAGTCAAATAGTGGAGTGGAGTAGGGGAACAGCAAACAGCCAATAAAGCAGCCCGCCCGCTCGCCTGCCCGCCACAATGGACCTACCTGTGTACACTAGATGGATGTGATGGAATGTACTGTCGTCCCTACATTTCAAGAAGAAGTAAGAATTGCAGTTGCAACAAAGCCTTGCTTGCCTACAAAGAGAGCAGCAATTTGGATTTGTTACTATGTTACCTAGAAGAATAACAAACTGTGCAAGGATGGAGGTTGTAGGAGCAAGGAGAAGTTGTCTGTAAAGTTGGTGGATGCCTATTTTCCATTTTGCAGTCCCTTGTCTCCCTCTTGTGGCCTCCTGGAGGCAACTAGCTGTGCAAAAAAAAGACAGCCTGGCGGCCGGCTGTTGCAGTGTTGCCCTCTCAGGCAACACTGAGTGACTGACTGAGCCTCACCGTCTTATATAAAGTTCAGACGGAACTTTGCACGTGTCATAGTGGAGCCCTCAGGATTCCAGAGCCAGCTTTCTGACATCATAATGGGGCCTCAGAGATAAAAGCCTGGGCCCAGGCAGTGTTGGTCAGTGCTGCTCAGCAGGCAGCACTGGACTGGACTGGATTACAGCTGATACAAGGTGTGAAGGAACAAGGGGTGGCTGTGGGCATGCACTTGCTGCCGCTGCCAGTGTTTATCTGCATGGCAGCAGGGCATTTGGGCGTTGCCAGGAAGGCGTTTTTATGTAGATTCCTCCTCTTTCAGCACTGCATTGTGGTGCAAGCAAAAGAAGCAAATCCTGTCTGGCTTCCTCTCCGGCCTTTATTCACCTCCCGTGTAGCTGTGAGTGTGTGAGCCTGCAGGGCCCCATGGAATTGCCTAGAAGTAGGCTGAATCGCTGCAAGGGCTGAACAGCAGTATCGGGCAGGCTCGGGCAACGCGCGGCCCGTTCGGGTTATCGCTTCTCGGCCTTTTGGCTAAGATCAAGTGTAGTATCTGTTCTTATCAGTTTAATATCTGATACGTCCCCTATCTGGGGACCATATATTAAATGGATTTTTAGAACAGGGAGATGGAAATAGAGCTTGCTCTGTCCACTCCACGCATTGACCTGGTATTGCAGTATTTCCAGGACCGGTGCACCCTTTCCTTATGTGTTGACTAAAAGCAGATTCCAAAAGTGTTTTTTGTCTTTGCTATTGTTTCTGTCTTTCTGAAGGGATCTCCCCTTTTAATCCCATTATTTCAACACCTGTTGGACAATGCATGAGTGATAATGAGCTCATTGATTAAATGCAATTAATGAATAGATTGCCACCTCTTGTTGTGTGTCGTCTGTGTTTCTGTGTTTCCGGCATTTCACATTGGAACACCTCATTCACCTTCCTTGTCTTCTCTCCGCCCTCCCTTTTAGGTAAGTTAAAGAGCTGCACCTGAGCCAGCCACTGATTGATTGATTGATTGATTGATTGATTGATTGATTGATGCAGCACAACAGTCAAATAGTGGAGTGGAGTAGGGGAACAGCAAACAGCCAATAAAGCAGCCCGCCCGCTCGCCTGCCCGCCACAATGGACCTACCTGTGTACACTAGATGGATGTGATGGAATGTACTGTCGTCCCTACATTTCAAGAAGAAGTAAGAATTGCAGTTGCAACAAAGCCTTGCTTGCCTACAAAGAGAGCAGCAATTTGGATTTGTTACTATGTTACCTAGAAGAATAACAAACTGTGCAAGGATGGAGGTTGTAGGAGCAAGGAGAAGTTGTCTGTAAAGTTGGTGGATGCCTATTTTCCATTTTGCAGTCCCTTGTCTCCCTCTTGTGGCCTCCTGGAGGCAACTAGCTGTGCAAAAAAAAGACAGCCTGGCGGCCGGCTGTTGCAGTGTTGCCCTCTCAGGCAACACTGAGTGACTGACTGAGCCTCACCGTCTTATATAAAGTTCAGACGGAACTTTGCACGTGTCATAGTGGAGCCCTCAGGATTCCAGAGCCAGCTTTCTGACATCATAATGGGGCCTCAGAGATAAAAGCCTGGGCCCAGGCAGTGTTGGTCAGTGCTGCTCAGCAGGCAGCACTGGACTGGACTGGATTACAGCTGATACAAGGTGTGAAGGAACAAGGGGTGGCTGTGGGCATGCACTTGCTGCCGCTGCCAGTGTTTATCTGCATGGCAGCAGGGCATTTGGGCGTTGCCAGGAAGGCGTTTTTATGTAGATTCCTCCTCTTTCAGCACTGCATTGTGGTGCAAGCAAAAGAAGCAAATCCTGTCTGGCTTCCTCTCCGGCCTTTATTCACCTCCCGTGTAGCTGTGAGTGTGTGAGCCTGCAGGGCCCCATGGAATTGCCTAGAAGTAGGCTGAATCGCTGCAAGGGCTGAACAGCAGTATCGGGCAGGCTCGGGCAACGCGCGGCCCGTTCGGGTTATCGCTTCTCGGCCTTTTGGCTAAGATCAAGTGTAGTATCTGTTCTTATCAGTTTAATATCTGATACGTCCCCTATCTGGGGACCATATATTAAATGGATTTTTAGAACAGGGAGATGGAAATAGAGCTTGCTCTGTCCACTCCACGCATTGACCTGGTATTGCAGTATTTCCAGGACCGGTGCACCCTTTCCTTATGTGTTGACTAAAAGCAGATTCCAAAAGTGTTTTTTGTCTTTGCTATTGTTTCTGTCTTTCTGAAGGGATCTCCCCTTTTAATCCCATTATTTCAACACCTGTTGGACAATGCATGAGTGATAATGAGCTCATTGATTAAATGCAATTAATGAATAGATTGCCACCTCTTGTTGTGTGTCGTCTGTGTTTCTGTGTTTCCGGCATTTCACATTGGAACACCTCATTCACCTTCCTTGTCTTCTCTCCGCCCTCCCTTTTAGGTAAGTTAAAGAGCTGCACCTGAGCCAGCCACTGATTGATTGATTGATTGATTGATTGATTGATTGATTGATTGATGCAGCACAACAGTCAAATAGTGGAGTGGAGTAGGGGAACAGCAAACAGCCAATAAAGCAGCCCGCCCGCTCGCCTGCCCGCCACAATGGACCTACCTGTGTACACTAGATGGATGTGATGGAATGTACTGTCGTCCCTACATTTCAAGAAGAAGTAAGAATTGCAGTTGCAACAAAGCCTTGCTTGCCTACAAAGAGAGCAGCAATTTGGATTTGTTACTATGTTACCTAGAAGAATAACAAACTGTGCAAGGATGGAGGTTGTAGGAGCAAGGAGAAGTTGTCTGTAAAGTTGGTGGATGCCTATTTTCCATTTTGCAGTCCCTTGTCTCCCTCTTGTGGCCTCCTGGAGGCAACTAGCTGTGCAAAAAAAAGACAGCCTGGCGGCCGGCTGTTGCAGTGTTGCCCTCTCAGGCAACACTGAGTGACTGACTGAGCCTCACCGTCTTATATAAAGTTCAGACGGAACTTTGCACGTGTCATAGTGGAGCCCTCAGGATTCCAGAGCCAGCTTTCTGACATCATAATGGGGCCTCAGAGATAAAAGCCTGGGCCCAGGCAGTGTTGGTCAGTGCTGCTCAGCAGGCAGCACTGGACTGGACTGGATTACAGCTGATACAAGGTGTGAAGGAACAAGGGGTGGCTGTGGGCATGCACTTGCTGCCGCTGCCAGTGTTTATCTGCATGGCAGCAGGGCATTTGGGCGTTGCCAGGAAGGCGTTTTTATGTAGATTCCTCCTCTTTCAGCACTGCATTGTGGTGCAAGCAAAAGAAGCAAATCCTGTCTGGCTTCCTCTCCGGCCTTTATTCACCTCCCGTGTAGCTGTGAGTGTGTGAGCCTGCAGGGCCCCATGGAATTGCCTAGAAGTAGGCTGAATCGCTGCAAGGGCTGAACAGCAGTATCGGGCAGGCTCGGGCAACGCGCGGCCCGTTCGGGTTATCGCTTCTCGGCCTTTTGGCTAAGATCAAGTGTAGTATCTGTTCTTATCAGTTTAATATCTGATACGTCCCCTATCTGGGGACCATATATTAAATGGATTTTTAGAACAGGGAGATGGAAATAGAGCTTGCTCTGTCCACTCCACGCATTGACCTGGTATTGCAGTATTTCCAGGACCGGTGCACCCTTTCCTTATGTGTTGACTAAAAGCAGATTCCAAAAGTGTTTTTTGTCTTTGCTATTGTTTCTGTCTTTCTGAAGGGATCTCCCCTTTTAATCCCATTATTTCAACACCTGTTGGACAATGCATGAGTGATAATGAGCTCATTGATTAAATGCAATTAATGAATAGATTGCCACCTCTTGTTGTGTGTCGTCTGTGTTTCTGTGTTTCCGGCATTTCACATTGGAACACCTCATTCACCTTCCTTGTCTTCTCTCCGCCCTCCCTTTTAGGTAAGTTAAAGAGCTGCACCTGAGCCAGCCACTGATTGATTGATTGATTGATTGATTGATTGATTGATTGATTGATTGATTGATTGATTGATTGATGCAGCACAACAGTCAAATAGTGGAGTGGAGTAGGGGAACAGCAAACAGCCAATAAAGCAGCCCGCCCGCTCGCCTGCCCGCCACAATGGACCTACCTGTGTACACTAGATGGATGTGATGGAATGTACTGTCGTCCCTACATTTCAAGAAGAAGTAAGAATTGCAGTTGCAACAAAGCCTTGCTTGCCTACAAAGAGAGCAGCAATTTGGATTTGTTACTATGTTACCTAGAAGAATAACAAACTGTGCAAGGATGGAGGTTGTAGGAGCAAGGAGAAGTTGTCTGTAAAGTTGGTGGATGCCTATTTTCCATTTTGCAGTCCCTTGTCTCCCTCTTGTGGCCTCCTGGAGGCAACTAGCTGTGCAAAAAAAAGACAGCCTGGCGGCCGGCTGTTGCAGTGTTGCCCTCTCAGGCAACACTGAGTGACTGACTGAGCCTCACCGTCTTATATAAAGTTCAGACGGAACTTTGCACGTGTCATAGTGGAGCCCTCAGGATTCCAGAGCCAGCTTTCTGACATCATAATGGGGCCTCAGAGATAAAAGCCTGGGCCCAGGCAGTGTTGGTCAGTGCTGCTCAGCAGGCAGCACTGGACTGGACTGGATTACAGCTGATACAAGGTGTGAAGGAACAAGGGGTGGCTGTGGGCATGCACTTGCTGCCGCTGCCAGTGTTTATCTGCATGGCAGCAGGGCATTTGGGCGTTGCCAGGAAGGCGTTTTTATGTAGATTCCTCCTCTTTCAGCACTGCATTGTGGTGCAAGCAAAAGAAGCAAATCCTGTCTGGCTTCCTCTCCGGCCTTTATTCACCTCCCGTGTAGCTGTGAGTGTGTGAGCCTGCAGGGCCCCATGGAATTGCCTAGAAGTAGGCTGAATCGCTGCAAGGGCTGAACAGCAGTATCGGGCAGGCTCGGGCAACGCGCGGCCCGTTCGGGTTATCGCTTCTCGGCCTTTTGGCTAAGATCAAGTGTAGTATCTGTTCTTATCAGTTTAATATCTGATACGTCCCCTATCTGGGGACCATATATTAAATGGATTTTTAGAACAGGGAGATGGAAATAGAGCTTGCTCTGTCCACTCCACGCATTGACCTGGTATTGCAGTATTTCCAGGACCGGTGCACCCTTTCCTTATGTGTTGACTAAAAGCAGATTCCAAAAGTGTTTTTTGTCTTTGCTATTGTTTCTGTCTTTCTGAAGGGATCTCCCCTTTTAATCCCATTATTTCAACACCTGTTGGACAATGCATGAGTGATAATGAGCTCATTGATTAAATGCAATTAATGAATAGATTGCCACCTCTTGTTGTGTGTCGTCTGTGTTTCTGTGTTTCCGGCATTTCACATTGGAACACCACATTCACCTTCCTTGTCTTCTCTCCGCCCTCCCTTTTAGGTAAGTTAAAGAGCTGCACCTGAGCCAGCCACTGATTGATTGATTGATTGATTGATTGATTGATTGATTGATTGCAGCACAACAGTCAAATAGTGGAGTGGAGTAGGGGAACAGCAAACAGCCAATAAAGCAGCCCGCCCGCTCGCCTGCCCGCCACAATGGACCTACCTGTGTACACTAGATGGATGTGATGGAATGTACTGTCGTCCCTACATTTCAAGAAGAAGTAAGAATTGCAGTTGCAACAAAGCCTTGCTTGCCTACAAAGAGAGCAGCAATTTGGATTTGTTACTATGTTACCTAGAAGAATAACAAACTGTGCAAGGATGGAGGTTGTAGGAGCAAGGAGAAGTTGTCTGTAAAGTTGGTGGATGCCTATTTTCCATTTTGCAGTCCCTTGTCTCCCTCTTGTGGCCTCCTGGAGGCAACTAGCTGTGCAAAAAAAAGACAGCCTGGCGGCCGGCTGTTGCAGTGTTGCCCTCTCAGGCAACACTGAGTGACTGACTGAGCCTCACCGTCTTATATAAAGTTCAGACGGAACTTTGCACGTGTCATAGTGGAGCCCTCAGGATTCCAGAGCCAGCTTTCTGACATCATAATGGGGCCTCAGAGATAAAAGCCTGGGCCCAGGCAGTGTTGGTCAGTGCTGCTCAGCAGGCAGCACTGGACTGGACTGGATTACAGCTGATACAAGGTGTGAAGGAACAAGGGGTGGCTGTGGGCATGCACTTGCTGCCGCTGCCAGTGTTTATCTGCATGGCAGCAGGGCATTTGGGCGTTGCCAGGAAGGCGTTTTTATGTAGATTCCTCCTCTTTCAGCACTGCATTGTGGTGCAAGCAAAAGAAGCAAATCCTGTCTGGCTTCCTCTCCGGCCTTTATTCACCTCCCGTGTAGCTGTGAGTGTGTGAGCCTGCAGGGCCCCATGGAATTGCCTAGAAGTAGGCTGAATCGCTGCAAGGGCTGAACAGCAGTATCGGGCAGGCTCGGGCAACGCGCGGCCCGTTCGGGTTATCGCTTCTCGGCCTTTTGGCTAAGATCAAGTGTAGTATCTGTTCTTATCAGTTTAATATCTGATACGTCCCCTATCTGGGGACCATATATTAAATGGATTTTTAGAACAGGGAGATGGAAATAGAGCTTGCTCTGTCCACTCCACGCATTGACCTGGTATTGCAGTATTTCCAGGACCGGTGCACCCTTTCCTTATGTGTTGACTAAAAGCAGATTCCAAAAGTGTTTTTTGTCTTTGCTATTGTTTCTGTCTTTCTGAAGGGATCTCCCCTTTTAATCCCATTATTTCAACACCTGTTGGACAATGCATGAGTGATAATGAGCTCATTGATTAAATGCAATTAATGAATAGATTGCCACCTCTTGTTGTGTGTCGTCTGTGTTTCTGTGTTTCCGGCATTTCACATTGGAACACCTCATTCACCTTCCTTGTCTTCTCTCCGCCCTCCCTTTTAGGTAAGTTAAAGAGCTGCACCTGAGCCAGCCACTGATTGATTGATTGATTGATTGATTGATTGATTGATTGATTGATTGCAGCACAACAGTCAAATAGTGGAGTGGAGTAGGGGAACAGCAAACAGCCAATAAAGCAGCCCGCCCGCTCGCCTGCCCGCCACAATGGACCTACCTGTGTACACTAGATGGATGTGATGGAATGTACTGTCGTCCCTACATTTCAAGAAGAAGTAAGAATTGCAGTTGCAACAAAGCCTTGCTTGCCTACAAAGAGAGCAGCAATTTGGATTTGTTACTATGTTACCTAGAAGAATAACAAACTGTGCAAGGATGGAGGTTGTAGGAGCAAGGAGAAGTTGTCTGTAAAGTTGGTGGATGCCTATTTTCCATTTTGCAGTCCCTTGTCTCCCTCTTGTGGCCTCCTGGAGGCAACTAGCTGTGCAAAAAAAAGACAGCCTGGCGGCCGGCTGTTGCAGTGTTGCCCTCTCAGGCAACACTGAGTGACTGACTGAGCCTCACCGTCTTATATAAAGTTCAGACGGAACTTTGCACGTGTCATAGTGGAGCCCTCAGGATTCCAGAGCCAGCTTTCTGACATCATAATGGGGCCTCAGAGATAAAAGCCTGGGCCCAGGCAGTGTTGGTCAGTGCTGCTCAGCAGGCAGCACTGGACTGGACTGGATTACAGCTGATACAAGGTGTGAAGGAACAAGGGGTGGCTGTGGGCATGCACTTGCTGCCGCTGCCAGTGTTTATCTGCATGGCAGCAGGGCATTTGGGCGTTGCCAGGAAGGCGTTTTTATGTAGATTCCTCCTCTTTCAGCACTGCATTGTGGTGCAAGCAAAAGAAGCAAATCCTGTCTGGCTTCCTCTCCGGCCTTTATTCACCTCCCGTGTAGCTGTGAGTGTGTGAGCCTGCAGGGCCCCATGGAATTGCCTAGAAGTAGGCTGAATCGCTGCAAGGGCTGAACAGCAGTATCGGGCAGGCTCGGGCAACGCGCGGCCCGTTCGGGTTATCAGGCTCGGGCAACGCGCGGCCCGTTCGGGTTATCGCTTCTCGGCCTTTTGGCTAAGATCAAGTGTAGTATCTGTTCTTATCAGTTTAATATCTGATACGTCCCCTATCTGGGGACCATATATTAAATGGATTTTTAGAACAGGGAGATGGAAATAGAGCTTGCTCTGTCCACTCCACGCATTGACCTGGTATTGCAGTATTTCCAGGACCGGTGCACCCTTTCCTTATGTGTTGACTAAAAGCAGATTCCAAAAGTGTTTTTTGTCTTTGCTATTGTTTCTGTCTTTCTGAAGGGATCTCCCCTTTTAATCCCATTATTTCAACACCTGTTGGACAATGCATGAGTGATAATGAGCTCATTGATTAAATGCAATTAATGAATAGATTGCCACCTCTTGTTGTGTGTCGTCTGTGTTTCTGTGTTTCCGGCATTTCACATTGGAACACCACATTCACCTTCCTTGTCTTCTCTCCGCCCTCCCTTTTAGGTAAGTTAAAGAGCTGCACCTGAGCCAGCCACTGATTGATTGATTGATTGATTGATTGATTGATTGATTGATTGATGCAGCACAACAGTCAAATAGTGGAGTGGAGTAGGGGAACAGCAAACAGCCAATAAAGCAGCCCGCCCGCTCGCCTGCCCGCCACAATGGACCTACCTGTGTACACTAGATGGATGTGATGGAATGTACTGTCGTCCCTACATTTCAAGAAGAAGTAAGAATTGCAGTTGCAACAAAGCCTTGCTTGCCTACAAAGAGAGCAGCAATTTGGATTTGTTACTATGTTACCTAGAAGAATAACAAACTGTGCAAGGATGGAGGTTGTAGGAGCAAGGAGAAGTTGTCTGTAAAGTTGGTGGATGCCTATTTTCCATTTTGCAGTCCCTTGTCTCCCTCTTGTGGCCTCCTGGAGGCAACTAGCTGTGCAAAAAAAAGACAGCCTGGCGGCCGGCTGTTGCAGTGTTGCCCTCTCAGGCAACACTGAGTGACTGACTGAGCCTCACCGTCTTATATAAAGTTCAGACGGAACTTTGCACGTGTCATAGTGGAGCCCTCAGGATTCCAGAGCCAGCTTTCTGACATCATAATGGGGCCTCAGAGATAAAAGCCTGGGCCCAGGCAGTGTTGGTCAGTGCTGCTCAGCAGGCAGCACTGGACTGGACTGGATTACAGCTGATACAAGGTGTGAAGGAACAAGGGGTGGCTGTGGGCATGCACTTGCTGCCGCTGCCAGTGTTTATCTGCATGGCAGCAGGGCATTTGGGCGTTGCCAGGAAGGCGTTTTTATGTAGATTCCTCCTCTTTCAGCACTGCATTGTGGTGCAAGCAAAAGAAGCAAATCCTGTCTGGCTTCCTCTCCGGCCTTTATTCACCTCCCGTGTAGCTGTGAGTGTGTGAGCCTGCAGGGCCCCATGGAATTGCCTAGAAGTAGGCTGAATCGCTGCAAGGGCTGAACAGCAGTATCGGGCAGGCTCGGGCAACGCGCGGCCCGTTCGGGTTATCGCTTCTCGGCCTTTTGGCTAAGATCAAGTGTAGTATCTGTTCTTATCAGTTTAATATCTGATACGTCCCCTATCTGGGGACCATATATTAAATGGATTTTTAGAACAGGGAGATGGAAATAGAGCTTGCTCTGTCCACTCCACGCATTGACCTGGTATTGCAGTATTTCCAGGACCGGTGCACCCTTTCCTTATGTGTTGACTAAAAGCAGATTCCAAAAGTGTTTTTTGTCTTTGCTATTGTTTCTGTCTTTCTGAAGGGATCTCCCCTTTTAATCCCATTATTTCAACACCTGTTGGACAATGCATGAGTGATAATGAGCTCATTGATTAAATGCAATTAATGAATAGATTGCCACCTCTTGTTGTGTGTCGTCTGTGTTTCTGTGTTTCCGGCATTTCACATTGGAACACCTCATTCACCTTCCTTGTCTTCTCTCCGCCCTCCCTTTTAGGTAAGTTAAAGAGCTGCACCTGAGCCAGCCACTGATTGATTGATTGATTGATTGATTGATTGATTGATTGATTGATTGATTGATTGATTGATTGATGCAGCACAACAGTCAAATAGTGGAGTGGAGTAGGGGAACAGCAAACAGCCAATAAAGCAGCCCGCCCGCTCGCCTGCCCGCCACAATGGACCTACCTGTGTACACTAGATGGATGTGATGGAATGTACTGTCGTCCCTACATTTCAAGAAGAAGTAAGAATTGCAGTTGCAACAAAGCCTTGCTTGCCTACAAAGAGAGCAGCAATTTGGATTTGTTACTATGTTACCTAGAAGAATAACAAACTGTGCAAGGATGGAGGTTGTAGGAGCAAGGAGAAGTTGTCTGTAAAGTTGGTGGATGCCTATTTTCCATTTTGCAGTCCCTTGTCTCCCTCTTGTGGCCTCCTGGAGGCAACTAGCTGTGCAAAAAAAAGACAGCCTGGCGGCCGGCTGTTGCAGTGTTGCCCTCTCAGGCAACACTGAGTGACTGACTGAGCCTCACCGTCTTATATAAAGTTCAGACGGAACTTTGCACGTGTCATAGTGGAGCCCTCAGGATTCCAGAGCCAGCTTTCTGACATCATAATGGGGCCTCAGAGATAAAAGCCTGGGCCCAGGCAGTGTTGGTCAGTGCTGCTCAGCAGGCAGCACTGGACTGGACTGGATTACAGCTGATACAAGGTGTGAAGGAACAAGGGGTGGCTGTGGGCATGCACTTGCTGCCGCTGCCAGTGTTTATCTGCATGGCAGCAGGGCATTTGGGCGTTGCCAGGAAGGCGTTTTTATGTAGATTCCTCCTCTTTCAGCACTGCATTGTGGTGCAAGCAAAAGAAGCAAATCCTGTCTGGCTTCCTCTCCGGCCTTTATTCACCTCCCGTGTAGCTGTGAGTGTGTGAGCCTGCAGGGCCCCATGGAATTGCCTAGAAGTAGGCTGAATCGCTGCAAGGGCTGAACAGCAGTATCGGGCAGGCTCGGGCAACGCGCGGCCCGTTCGGGTTATCGCTTCTCGGCCTTTTGGCTAAGATCAAGTGTAGTATCTGTTCTTATCAGTTTAATATCTGATACGTCCCCTATCTGGGGACCATATATTAAATGGATTTTTAGAACAGGGAGATGGAAATAGAGCTTGCTCTGTCCACTCCACGCATTGACCTGGTATTGCAGTATTTCCAGGACCGGTGCACCCTTTCCTTATGTGTTGACTAAAAGCAGATTCCAAAAGTGTTTTTTGTCTTTGCTATTGTTTCTGTCTTTCTGAAGGGATCTCCCCTTTTAATCCCATTATTTCAACACCTGTTGGACAATGCATGAGTGATAATGAGCTCATTGATTAAATGCAATTAATGAATAGATTGCCACCTCTTGTTGTGTGTCGTCTGTGTTTCTGTGTTTCCGGCATTTCACATTGGAACACCTCATTCACCTTCCTTGTCTTCTCTCCGCCCTCCCTTTTAGGTAAGTTAAAGAGCTGCACCTGAGCCAGCCACTGATTGATTGATTGATTGATTGATTGATTGATTGATTGATTGATTGATTGATGCAGCACAACAGTCAAATAGTGGAGTGGAATAGGGGAACAGCAAACAGCCAATAAAGCAGCCCGCCCGCTCGCCTGCCCGCCACAATGGACCTACCTGTGTACACTAGATGGATGTGATGGAATGTACTGTCGTCCCTACATTTCAAGAAGAAGTAAGAATTGCAGTTGCAACAAAGCCTTGCTTGCCTACAAAGAGAGCAGCAATTTGGATTTGTTACTATGTTACCTAGAAGAATAACAAACTGTGCAAGGATGGAGGTTGTAGGAGCAAGGAGAAGTTGTCTGTAAAGTTGGTGGATGCCTATTTTCCATTTTGCAGTCCCTTGTCTCCCTCTTGTGGCCTCCTGGAGGCAACTAGCTGTGCAAAAAAAAGACAGCCTGGCGGCCGGCTGTTGCAGTGTTGCCCTCTCAGGCAACACTGAGTGACTGACTGAGCCTCACCGTCTTATATAAAGTTCAGACGGAACTTTGCACGTGTCATAGTGGAGCCCTCAGGATTCCAGAGCCAGCTTTCTGACATCATAATGGGGCCTCAGAGATAAAAGCCTGGGCCCAGGCAGTGTTGGTCAGTGCTGCTCAGCAGGCAGCACTGGACTGGACTGGATTACAGCTGATACAAGGTGTGAAGGAACAAGGGGTGGCTGTGGGCATGCACTTGCTGCCGCTGCCAGTGTTTATCTGCATGGCAGCAGGGCATTTGGGCGTTGCCAGGAAGGCGTTTTTATGTAGATTCCTCCTCTTTCAGCACTGCATTGTGGTGCAAGCAAAAGAAGCAAATCCTGTCTGGCTTCCTCTCCGGCCTTTATTCACCTCCCGTGTAGCTGTGAGTGTGTGAGCCTGCAGGGCCCCATGGAATTGCCTAGAAGTAGGCTGAATCGCTGCAAGGGCTGAACAGCAGTATCGGGCAGGCTCGGGCAACGCGCGGCCCGTTCGGGTTATCGCTTCTCGGCCTTTTGGCTAAGATCAAGTGTAGTATCTGTTCTTATCAGTTTAATATCTGATACGTCCCCTATCTGGGGACCATATATTAAATGGATTTTTAGAACAGGGAGATGGAAATAGAGCTTGCTCTGTCCACTCCACGCATTGACCTGGTATTGCAGTATTTCCAGGACCGGTGCACCCTTTCCTTATGTGTTGACTAAAAGCAGATTCCAAAAGTGTTTTTTGTCTTTGCTATTGTTTCTGTCTTTCTGAAGGGATCTCCCCTTTTAATCCCATTATTTCAACACCTGTTGGACAATGCATGAGTGATAATGAGCTCATTGATTAAATGCAATTAATGAATAGATTGCCACCTCTTGTTGTGTGTCGTCTGTGTTTCTGTGTTTCCGGCATTTCACATTGGAACACCTCATTCACCTTCCTTGTCTTCTCTCCGCCCTCCCTTTTAGGTAAGTTAAAGAGCTGCACCTGAGCCAGCCACTGATTGATTGATTGATTGATTGATTGATTGATTGATTGATTGATTGATTGATGCAGCACAACAGTCAAATAGTGGAGTGGAGTAGGGGAACAGCAAACAGCCAATAAAGCAGCCCGCCCGCTCGCCTGCCCGCCACAATGGACCTACCTGTGTACACTAGATGGATGTGATGGAATGTACTGTCGTCCCTACATTTCAAGAAGAAGTAAGAATTGCAGTTGCAACAAAGCCTTGCTTGCCTACAAAGAGAGCAGCAATTTGGATTTGTTACTATGTTACCTAGAAGAATAACAAACTGTGCAAGGATGGAGGTTGTAGGAGCAAGGAGAAGTTGTCTGTAAAGTTGGTGGATGCCTATTTTCCATTTTGCAGTCCCTTGTCTCCCTCTTGTGGCCTCCTGGAGGCAACTAGCTGTGCAAAAAAAAGACAGCCTGGCGGCCGGCTGTTGCAGTGTTGCCCTCTCAGTCAACACTGAGTGACTGACTGAGCCTCACCGTCTTATATAAAGTTCAGACGGAACTTTGCACGTGTCATAGTGGAGCCCTCAGGATTCCAGAGCCAGCTTTCTGACATCATAATGGGGCCTCAGAGATAAAAGCCTGGGCCCAGGCAGTGTTGGTCAGTGCTGCTCAGCAGGCAGCACTGGACTGGACTGGATTACAGCTGATACAAGGTGTGAAGGAACATGGGGTGGCTGTGGGCATGCACTTGCTGCCGCTGCCAGTGTTTATCTGCATGGCAGCAGGGCATTTGGGCGTTGCCAGGAAGGCGTTTTTATGTAGATTCCTCCTCTTTCAGCACTGCATTGTGGTGCAAGCAAAAGAAGCAAATCCTGTCTGGCTTCCTCTCCGGCCTTTATTCACCTCCCGTGTAGCTGTGAGTGTGTGAGCCTGCAGGGCCCCATGGAATTGCCTAGAAGTAGGCTGAATCGCTGCAAGGGCTGAACAGCAGTATCGGGCAGGCTCGGGCAACGCGCGGCCCGTTCGGGTTATCGCTTCTCGGCCTTTTGGCTAAGATCAAGTGTAGTATCTGTTCTTATCAGTTTAATATCTGATACGTCCCCTATCTGGGGACCATATATTAAATGGATTTTTAGAACAGGGAGATGGAAATAGAGCTTGCTCTGTCCACTCCACGCATTGACCTGGTATTGCAGTATTTCCAGGACCGGTGCACCCTTTCCTTATGTGTTGACTAAAAGCAGATTCCAAAAGTGTTTTTTGTCTTTGCTATTGTTTCTGTCTTTCTGAAGGGATCTCCCCTTTTAATCCCATTATTTCAACACCTGTTGGACAATGCATGAGTGATAATGAGCTCATTGATTAAATGCAATTAATGAATAGATTGCCACCTCTTGTTGTGTGTCGTCTGTGTTTCTGTGTTTCCGGCATTTCACATTGGAACACCTCATTCACCTTCCTTGTCTTCTCTCCGCCCTCCCTTTTAGGTAAGTTAAAGAGCTGCACCTGAGCCAGCCACTGATTGATTGATTGATTGATTGATTGATTGATTGATTGATTGATTGATGCAGCACAACAGTCAAATAGTGGAGTGGAGTAGGGGAACAGCAAACAGCCAATAAAGCAGCCCGCCCGCTCGCCTGCCCGCCACAATGGACCTACCTGTGTACACTAGATGGATGTGATGGAATGTACTGTCGTCCCTACATTTCAAGAAGAAGTAAGAATTGCAGTTGCAACAAAGCCTTGCTTGCCTACAAAGAGAGCAGCAATTTGGATTTGTTACTATGTTACCTAGAAGAATAACAAACTGTGCAAGGATGGAGGTTGTAGGAGCAAGGAGAAGTTGTCTGTAAAGTTGGTGGATGCCTATTTTCCATTTTGCAGTCCCTTGTCTCCCTCTTGTGGCCTCCTGGAGGCAACTAGCTGTGCAAAAAAAAGACAGCCTGGCGGCCGGCTGTTGCAGTGTTGCCCTCTCAGGCAACACTGAGTGACTGACTGAGCCTCACCGTCTTATATAAAGTTCAGACGGAACTTTGCACGTGTCATAGTGGAGCCCTCAGGATTCCAGAGCCAGCTTTCTGACATCATAATGGGGCCTCAGAGATAAAAGCCTGGGCCCAGGCAGTGTTGGTCAGTGCTGCTCAGCAGGCAGCACTGGACTGGACTGGATTACAGCTGATACAAGGTGTGAAGGAACAAGGGGTGGCTGTGGGCATGCACTTGCTGCCGCTGCCAGTGTTTATCTGCATGGCAGCAGGGCATTTGGGCGTTGCCAGGAAGGCGTTTTTATGTAGATTCCTCCTCTTTCAGCACTGCATTGTGGTGCAAGCAAAAGAAGCAAATCCTGTCTGGCTTCCTCTCCGGCCTTTATTCACCTCCCGTGTAGCTGTGAGTGTGTGAGCCTGCAGGGCCCCATGGAATTGCCTAGAAGTAGGCTGAATCGCTGCAAGGGCTGAACAGCAGTATCGGGCAGGCTCGGGCAACGCGCGGCCCGTTCGGGTTATCGCTTCTCGGCCTTTTGGCTAAGATCAAGTGTAGTATCTGTTCTTATCAGTTTAATATCTGATACGTCCCCTATCTGGGGACCATATATTAAATGGATTTTTAGAACAGGGAGATGGAAATAGAGCTTGCTCTGTCCACTCCACGCATTGACCTGGTATTGCAGTATTTCCAGGACCGGTGCACCCTTTCCTTATGTGTTGACTAAAAGCAGATTCCAAAAGTGTTTTTTGTCTTTGCTATTGTTTCTGTCTTTCTGAAGGGATCTCCCCTTTTAATCCCATTATTTCAACACCTGTTGGACAATGCATGAGTGATAATGAGCTCATTGATTAAATGCAATTAATGAATAGATTGCCACCTCTTGTTGTGTGTCGTCTGTGTTTCTGTGTTTCCGGCATTTCACATTGGAACACCTCATTCACCTTCCTTGTCTTCTCTCCGCCCTCCCTTTTAGGTAAGTTAAAGAGCTGCACCTGAGCCAGCCACTGATTGATTGATTGATTGATTGATTGATTGATTGATTGATGCAGCACAACAGTCAAATAGTGGAGTGGAGTAGGGGAACAGCAAACAGCCAATAAAGCAGCCCGCCCGCTCGCCTGCCCGCCACAATGGACCTACCTGTGTACACTAGATGGATGTGATGGAATGTACTGTCGTCCCTACATTTCAAGAAGAAGTAAGAATTGCAGTTGCAACAAAGCCTTGCTTGCCTACAAAGAGAGCAGCAATTTGGATTTGTTACTATGTTACCTAGAAGAATAACAAACTGTGCAAGGATGGAGGTTGTAGGAGCAAGGAGAAGTTGTCTGTAAAGTTGGTGGATGCCTATTTTCCATTTTGCAGTCCCTTGTCTCCCTCTTGTGGCCTCCTGGAGGCAACTAGCTGTGCAAAAAAAAGACAGCCTGGCGGCCGGCTGTTGCAGTGTTGCCCTCTCAGGCAACACTGAGTGACTGACTGAGCCTCACCGTCTTATATAAAGTTCAGACGGAACTTTGCACGTGTCATAGTGGAGCCCTCAGGATTCCAGAGCCAGCTTTCTGACATCATAATGGGGCCTCAGAGATAAAAGCCTGGGCCCAGGCAGTGTTGGTCAGTGCTGCTCAGCAGGCAGCACTGGACTGGACTGGATTACAGCTGATACAAGGTGTGAAGGAACAAGGGGTGGCTGTGGGCATGCACTTGCTGCCGCTGCCAGTGTTTATCTGCATGGCAGCAGGGCATTTGGGCGTTGCCAGGAAGGCGTTTTTATGTAGATTCCTCCTCTTTCAGCACTGCATTGTGGTGCAAGCAAAAGAAGCAAATCCTGTCTGGCTTCCTCTCCGGCCTTTATTCACCTCCCGTGTAGCTGTGAGTGTGTGAGCCTGCAGGGCCCCATGGAATTGCCTAGAAGTAGGCTGAATCGCTGCAAGGGCTGAACAGCAGTATCGGGCAGGCTCGGGCAACGCGCGGCCCGTTCGGGTTATCGCTTCTCGGCCTTTTGGCAAGATCAGGTGTAGTATTTCTGCATCTGGTTTTGTTGGGAGGTGTCCGGGGTACCCTGCTCCTTGGCCTTGGGGGATCGTCTCTTTTCACAGAGAGACTTCACCCCCTTGCTGCTATTTGGGGAGTGGGCTTAGCCCCCGGACAACGAGTTGCGATCGCGCCTTACCCAAGAGGTCAACCGGCCTTGAGGCGTTTTTCTAAGAGCGTTCCGAGGGCGTTTATCGGGCTTCGTAGGTGTCTGGGGTACCCTAATCCTTGGCCTTGGGGGAGGGTTCCACTTAATTGTGGAATCTGAGCCCTTGCTGCTATAAGGGACAGGCTTAGCCCCCAGGCACTGAAAATGCCATATACATTTGGATTTGCATCCGGGGACACCCGGTTGCGCCAGTCCGTCCGCATCGAGGTGGAAGAAGGCCATCGCCAGCGGAAGAACCTTCGCTTCATTGTGGAGGTGATTCTGCTGGACTTCCTGGGGCTCAAGCGGGCGGACATCCTGTGTCTCAACGACCAGGAAAGCCGCGGTCGGTACACCGTATCCTTTACGGCCGCGGCATGTTGCGACAACATGCACAAAAGATTGTCTGATGCGGACCAGAGTGAGGAGCGGCTAAATGGACTGAACTTTTTATTCCTCTACGGGGAGGAAGAAGTCCCGCTCGTGATGTGCATGTTCAGTCCATTTGTCTCAGAGTGTGACATTGAAACCTTCCTCAGTCGTTACTGCAGGGAGGTCCGCTTCTCACATAAAATCTTGAACACCCAGAGCTTCTGGAATGGCAAAAGAAAATATTGGGTGAAGTTCCGCCAGGATCCCAATGGCATTGGAGGCTTACATCACCCACCCCAGAACTTTGCCATTGGGAAGAATCGAGGATTCCTATTTTACCCCCAGATGCCAATAGCCTGCCGGAACTGCTTGAGATATGGCCACACCAGAGAACATTGTGACCGGCCCCATGTGGTGCAGTGTAACAGGTGTGGCCAGGTTGGACACGTAGCGGCAAAATGCAGTTCCGAGGTGTTGTGCAATCTGTGCGGCATGACTGGGCATGCTTTTAAAGATTGCCCCCGCAGAGCGAAATCTGGGCCACCCAGACCAGGGCCAGAGCGGCAGTTTGCAACATGTGCAGACGCCGCTGGTAATGCCCCAAAACGAGCATTGACGACTGAGGGGTCCAGGCCAAAGTCCTTCACAGCTCCATCGGGGGGCCCACCGATGTCAGCCTCGAGGGACGGCCATAGGGATTCCACCGGGTCCAGGCAGAGCAGGAGGAATTCTGACTCTGCTGGACATAAGTTGACCGGCACCTCTGCAAACAGGTCCTCTGCTCCGCCTGCAGTGGACCCTGTTGAGGCAGTGGTTAGCGACAGGCGTCGTGGCTCCGTAGGTTCTGCAGTAGGACCTGACGCCTGTCCCAAGAGTGTGGGCATGGAGCGGAGACACTCTGTGTCAGACGAGGGCTCCCTTAAGAAAACCCTAAAATATGCTGGATTGGAGCCTCGTTTTGACCATTTCCGGTCAACGGGGGGGTCGGAGCAAAGTTCCTCCACTGCGGTTGTGGAGGGGCTTGCGATGAAGGCTCCCCGTAAGCAGGCAAAGGTTGCCAAGAGTGATGGGACCTCACAGGCCCCTGTGCAGCTGCCCAGGAAGGACATCAGCGATATCTTCAGCCAGGGGCCAGAGATGGGTGAGAGCGACTTCGAGGAGATGGATAGGAGCCATTCTGCAAAGAGACAGCGAGAGGAAGAGGAGTCCGGAGTTCGGAGGAAAGCTGCCTATCGGAGTTCGGATGAGAGCAGTGTGGGGGTTGGAGCCGCCCACGTATCTGGCTCTGACCCTACCAATATCCAAGATTTATTGACCCCTCAAAAAGGGGGTCCAGACTCGCAGCTGATCTCCGAGTACGACTCTTCTGGTTCGGACCCTGACCTCAACTAAGACTATGTTGGTTCCTATCAAAGTCGCCTCACTAAATGTGAGGTCCCTAAAGAGCCCTGTCCGCAGGACTGCTTTATTTTCATTTTTAGAGACTGTGGACTTTGACCTTTGCCTGCTTCAAGAATGTGGAATCCCTAATGACTTGGAATATCAAGATTTAAAGATGGACTGGAAACTAGGCCCCTCAGTCTGGTCTGGTGGAAATGACTGTCGCTCTGCGGGGGTTGGATTGCTCTGCCGAGGTCGTTTTATCTCCATCCAAACAGTGACTGAAATCATGCCCGGCAGAGCTATTTTAATACATTTGCTTTTTAATGGAATTTTAATTCGTGTTTTAAACGTTTATGCCCCTCCTACCAAACAGGAGAGGGCAGAACTATTAGAGATTTTACCATTGTTTTGTGTTGGGTCTACCCCCCTGCTGGTGGGTGGTGATTTTAACTGTGTGCGAGATGGAGAACACCGGCAGGGTGGGGATTTTAATCGAAAAATTGACCGTACTTCTTACCTGCTCAAGAATTTTATTGGTGATTTTAAATTGAAAGATTGCTGGAGGGAACTCTTGCCTGCGGACCCAGGCCCCACCTGGTCCAATGGAAGAGTGAGCTCCAGAATTGATTTTATTTTCACTTCTAATAGTTTTATTCCCAAAAAATGTTTGCTTTTAACAAATATTTTATCTGATCACAAGCTCCTTTCAGTGCACCTGGAGCTAGAGGGAGAGCAAAAAGCTTGTAGGGGTCCCTGGAGACTAAACACCACACTCCTGGAGGACCCCATCATTAAAGAGGAGTTTGTGCGGACCTACCAGTGTTGGCAGTCCCATAGAGCGCCCAGTCAGCCTATGCTACACTGGTGGGAGGGCATTAAACCCAAAATCAGAGCTTTTTTTATTCGAGCAGGTAAGAAGAAAGCAAAAGAGAAAAAACAATGGTTTTATGTTCTTAATAAACGTTTACATGTACTTTTTAAATTGAAGGAGATTGGTATGGATGTTGATGATGATATCTTAAATCTTAAAGCTGAAATAAAATATGCCATAGAAGAGAAAGGGAAACAAATAATTTTTAATTCACATGTAAAGCACCTCGAGGATGGCGAGAAGTGTTCCCGGTTCTTCTTCAAAAAGGTAATGGATAAACGAGATGTCATTTTAAACCTTGAAGGAGAAACCACTATGGTCGGCATTTTAAATTCTGCTTTTAATTTCTACCAATCTCTTTTTAACAAGAAAAATATTGATCCTTCCTTTTTAGAACATGTTCTTAATTCCCTTGATGCCAAGCTAGATATTTTAGACCAGGAAGTTTTATCCCGTAATATTACCTTGGAGGAACTTTTATTTGCTTTTAAAAGTTTTTCTAATGGGAAAGCTCCTGGGGAAGATGGTCTGCCCATCGAATTTTATCATGCTTTTTGGGAAATTTTAAAGAATGACATGTTTTTATTGTATAAGGAAGTTTTTATTACTGAAGAGCTGCCCCCTTCCTGGAGGAGGGGGATTGTGTCCTTAATTTTTAAAAAAGGTGAGAGGGACCAGTTAAAAAACTGGCGCCCTATTACTCTTTTAAACGTTGATTGTAAAATTTTAGCTAAACTAATAACAATCCGTTTTAAACCTTTTATTCATAAATTAATCCATCCAAACCAGGTATGTGGGGTACCTGGGAGGTCAATTACTGAGTCCCTGAATATTTTACGTGACATCATTTGGTATTTTAAAGAAAGGGGTCAAAGCCTTGCTATTTTATCCTTAGATTTCGAGAAGGCTTTTGACCGGGTCTCCCATGAATATCTTTTTATGGTTCTTAAAAAGATGGCTGTTCCTGAAATTATTTTAACACGTATTAAGCTTTTATATCGATCCTGTTTTAGCCAAATTTCTATCAACGGATTTTTAACTAAAGGTGTTCCTCTTTTATCAGGGGTGAAACAGGGGTGCCCGTTGTCTCCGCTCCTTTTTATTTGTGCCATAGAACCTCTGTTCACCCTAATAAGAGATGATAAAGTCATCAGAGGCGTGCCCATACCTGGAGGAAGGGGGAACCAGGTAAAAATCCTAGGCTATATGGATGACGCCACCGTCCTATGCCCAGACGCCGCTTCTATGAGACGGGCATTGAGGAACACCGGCTTTTTTTGTGAAGCCTCTGGTTTTAAATTAAACGTTGATAAGTGTGACTGTTTTTATACTGGTGTATGGGATTCCTCTGTGACACCAGGAGTTAACATGCAGCAGGATCAGATAAAAATTTTAGGAATTGTTTTTAATCAAGAAAACGATGGGAGACCCAATTGGGATTCAGTAATTGCCAAAATGGAAAAAAAGGTTTTAATGTGGAATTTGAGAAATCTCACCATGGAGGGAAAAGTTTTAATAATTAAATCTGTTTTATTACCCATAATGCTTTATGTAGCTATGGTTTTCCCTCCAACAATTTTATATATTAAAAAAGTGACCAGGATCTGTTTTATGTTTTTATGGGGTTCCAAAATGGAAAAACTAAAACGTGATTTTATGTACAGATGTAAGGACAATGGCGGGAGAGATGTTCCTAACCTTTTTAACTTCTTTTACATTAAATACTTTTGCTTCTGTTTTAAAATGTATAATTCTGATGGTATTTTTAGCTACTTTTTAAAGTACGCTACGGGCATGATTTTTAAACGATGGTTTCGTGTCCCTTTGAATTCTCCTGTGCTTCTGTGTCCCCCAAAACAATATGCGGTGCTCGAAAAAACTGTCAGGCTCCTAGGTCTCCAAGAATTGGAGCCTGACATATTGGGGGACCAGAAAAAAGTGTCACTCTCCTGTAGGCGGCAGGAGGATACACTGGCAGTTTCAAATTTCTCACAGGCAAGGTCCAAGGTGGTGTGGCGGAACGTTTTCGGGAAATTTATGGCAAATGTGCACAAGGACCTTGCCTGGGCAATCGTTCACCAGTGCCTCCCTACTCGTGAATTCCAGCATAGGCGAGGACTGGTGGCGAGAGCCAAGTGCCCGAGAGACAGGTGTGGTGACGACGAGACGATAATGCACCTGTTTTGGAACTGCCCATATGCACAGGAGGTTTGGAGGAAGGTAGGCCCATTGCTGAAATGGGCCTGCGGTCTTAAAGATCTTAAATTTGAATACGTGTTTTATGGTCTTTTTAACTGCCCAAGTTTTAAACAGCAAATGGTCTGTTGGATCATTTTAAACTGTTTTAAGAATGCCATTTGGAAGGTTAGGAACATTCTGCTTTTTAAACATGATTTTATTGACGTTAAAAATTGTGTGAAATATGCCCTAAGTGAAATGTATATTTATTATCTTAGGGACAAAAAGCAGCTAGGGGTAAAAGAAGCAACATCCATGTGGTGTTTGCAAATGTGGAATACCATAACATTGTAAATAAAAATGGTTTTATTCTTTTATGTCTTTTATGCCCTGTATAAATTTTATCCTGCTATGGTTCTGTACTTTTATTATAACATCTGTATTAATGGTCTTATTATTATTACTTTTGTATTCATTTAAATGTATGAATATTCATGTATTATGCTGTTGATTTTATCTTGTGGTTTCAATTTTAAAAAAAAAGTCTGTAAAATATATTATTTTTGCCAATAAAAAACTTTGTTGAAACCTTATCTGTTCTTATCAGTTTAATATCTGATACGTCCCCTATCTGGGGACCATATATTAAATGGATTTTTAGAACAGGGAGATGGAAATAGAGCTTGCTCTGTCCACTCCACGCATTGACCTGGTATTGCAGTATTTCCAGGACCGGTGCACCCTTTCCTTATGTGTTGACTAAAAGCAGATTCCAAAAGTGTTTTTTGTCTTTGCTATTGTTTCTGTCTTTCTGAAGGGATCTCCCCTTTTAATCCCAATATTTCAACACCTGTTGGACAATGCATGAGTGATAATGAGCTCATTGATTAAATGCAATTAATGAATAGATTGCCACCTCTTGTTGTGTGTCGTCTGTGTTTCTGTGTTTCCGGCATTTCACATTGGAACACCTCATTCACCTTCCTTGTCTTCTCTCCGCCCTCCCTTTTAGGTAAGTTAAAGAGCTGCACCTGAGCCAGCCACTGATTGATTGATTGATTGATTGATTGATTGATTGATTGATTGATGCAGCACAACAGTCAAATAGTGGAGTGGAGTAGGGGAACAGCAAACAGCCAATAAAGCAGCCCGCCCACTCGCCTGCCCGCCACAATGGACCTACCTGTGTACACTAGATGGATGTGATGGAATGTACTGTCGTCCCTACATTTCAAGAAGAAGTAAGAATTGCAGTTGCAACAAAGCCTTGCTTGCCTACAAAGAGAGCAGCAATTTGGATTTGTTACTATGTTACCTAGAAGAATAACAAACTGTGCAAGGATGGAGGTTGTAGGAGCAAGGAGAAGTTGTCTGTAAAGTTGGTGGATGCCTATTTTCCATTTTGCAGTCCCTTGTCTCCCTCTTGTGGCCTCCTGGAGGCAACTAGCTGTGCAAAAAAAAGACAGCCTGGCGGCCGGCTGTTGCAGTGTTGCCCTCTCAGGCAACACTGAGTGACTGACTGAGCCTCACCGTCTTATATAAAGTTCAGACGGAACTTTGCACGTGTCATAGTGGAGCCCTCAGGATTCCAGAGCCAGCTTTCTGACATCATAATGGGGCCTCAGAGATAAAAGCCTGGGCCCAGGCAGTGTTGGTCAGTGCTGCTCAGCAGGCAGCACTGGACTGGACTGGATTACAGCTGATACAAGGTGTGAAGGAACAAGGGGTGGCTGTGGGCATGCACTTGCTGCCGCTGCCAGTGTTTATCTGCATGGCAGCAGGGCATTTGGGCGTTGCCAGGAAGGCGTTTTTATGTAGATTCCTCCTCTTTCAGCACTGCATTGTGGTGCAAGCAAAAGAAGCAAATCCTGTCTGGCTTCCTCTCCGGCCTTTATTCACCTCCCGTGTAGCTGTGAGTGTGTGAGCCTGCAGGGCCCCATGGAATTGCCTAGGAGTAGGCTGAATCAATCGCTGCAAGGGGTGAACAGCAGTATTAGGCAGGCTCGGTCAACGGCCGGCCCATTCGGGTTATCGCTTCTCGGCCTTTTGGCTAAGACCAAGTGTATTTATACAGGAGGTTTTTAGTCAGAAGGTGCTCAGGTACCCTCTCTCTCGGCCTCGGGGGATCGTCCAGGTTCGCCTGGACTTCACCCCCGTGCTGCTATTTGGGAGAGAGGCTTAGTCCTGAGCAACGAGTTGCGATCCCCCCCCAGCCCTTTGGTACGTCTCAGGACCCCATAGGGCGCAGCTTTTTGCTGTGCGGTTCGGCCTGGCCACGGAAATGGCAGGCGAGCCTGATGCGGTGCCGGTGTATGCCCGGCTAAGGAACTCTGCCCGATTTATCGTGGCAGAGGGTGGAGGCGGTCCACGTGGCGTAAAGTTCTTGGTCCACAAGATCTTGGAAGAACTACTGGCGGTCCACAAGAATGAGATTTTGGCTATCCAGGACTACCCGAAACGAGGAATTTTCGATGTCACCTTTATGGGAGAAGGAATCCTCCGTGATGCCATGGACCGAGCTGAGAGGAGAAAAGGTGAACTCGTGGTAGCGGGAGTCCAGGTAGTAGAACATGCCTTCGAAATTACGAAACTCGTGGTGATTAAAATGTACTCCCCATATGTGAAGGATATGGAAGTGGCAGCATTCTTAGCTGCCTACTTCAAGAATGTCAAACTGTTGGGGAGAGTTATGAACGAGTGTGGAGTGTGGACCGTCAAGTGGAAGTTCTTAGTAACATTGATAAAGGACCCCTCCACCCAAGAAACGAGATTACCACCGGCTCGTTTTAAAATTGGAAATGTGAATGGCGACCTCTATTTTTCAGGGATGCCAAACTTCTGCAGGGCCTGCGGTACCTATGGACATACCAGTTTTAACTGCGATGTCACCTGTAGAAACTGTGGAAGCAAAGAGCACAATATGAGAGAGTGCACACAAGAGAAAAAATGTAATTTTTGCCAAAAAACTGGTCATCTGTACTATTCTTGTCCCCATAGGTACCGAGGCGAAGAAAATGAGCAACCCGAGGCGCCCCCACGTGCTCCACCAGCAGACCAGTCCCACCCCCTGGGAGAGGAGCATGCCGGGGCAGCGAAGGAGCAGCGAGGCACCTGGGCTTCAGTGGTGCGAAGTAATGGAGCCAAAGCGGGTGCCTCGCGGCCAGCAACCTCTGAGGAAAGGATGGAGCCCAATGCCAAAGAAAAAAGGCAATCTAAGAGGAAGGCGGAAAAGGAGCAGGCCACCGATGATACTGGGGCATCCCAGAGGGCTGGTTGTCCAGTGGGTGCCGGGCCTGCTCCTGTACCTGGGTCTCAGGAGTCTGACTCCGAGCAGGAGAACTGGGTAGCGGTGGGTCCCCGAAAAAAGGGAAAACAGGAGCGTGCTGGTAGGAGGGAATCAGGGGAGGAGCAGATGGACACAACCGTGAAAAAAAGTGAGGCTCCTCCTAGGACCACCTCCTCGCCTGACCTGGTGAGGAGGGTGGGCACTGTTCCCTCCCAGATACCGGACACCCCGCCATGTGCGCAACCTCCCCCTCTAAGACGGCGTCATCAGAGCCTGGGGGGAGAGGCGGGGCCCTTGGGGGACCCACCCGAAATGGACCTACGTGGTCACCCAGTTGAGACCCAGGTGACGCTAGGCGAGATTGGGCTCCCCTTGTATGAGATAAGAGTTGCTGGCACGGCCCTCAGTGAAGGTAGTTCCTCTCCCTTTTCGTCCCTCTTTGCAGGCGATTCGGACGAGGGTGGGGATATGAGCGCAAACGAGAGTTCTGGTAATGCTGGTGGAGGAAATGTCTGATTTTAAGTTCCACGAATATTTATTATTTTAAAATCAAGACGTTATTTTAATCTCCACAATGTCAGAAGTAAAGGGAATCTCCCTCAACGTGAGGGGCGCCAAGTCCAAAGTTAGAAGGGTTGCTCTCTTCAGCTTTTTAGCTGGCCTGGCAGCCTCTGTTTTTTTCCTGCAGGAGTGCGGCATTCCCCATACGATGAAGTACCATAAATACCAAGAGGATTGGAAGTATGGTCCATCAGTCTGGTCTGGATCTAACGAGTCCAGATCAGCAGGGGTCGCCATTCTTTTTAAGGGAAATGTTTTAATCGATTTTATCCAAGAGATTCTTCCAGGACGTATTTTATTGGTTAAGGCTTTTATTGACGGTGTGAAATGGCAGTTTTTAAATTTTTACGGCTCACCAGATAAAAATGAAAGAGCAGAAATGTTAGCGATTTTACCTCTTTTTATTAACACGACTGAGCCTTTTATCCTCGCAGGTGATTTTAATTGTATCCTGAGGGGGGAACGCCGGCTTACCAGCGCTACAAGCAGAAACTATGACAAGACCTCTGGACTGCTCAAAGATATGGTGGGTGATTTTAAATTAAAAGACGTTTATAAAGAGTGTAACAGGAGCAGTCCAGAGGAAGCCGGCGTTACCTGGAGCAACGCCACCTGTAGCTCCAGGATAGATTTTATATTTTGTAATGAGAATCTACTGCCTTTTAAATGTGAAGTTTTAACCAATATTTTTTCCGATCACAAGCTTTTATCATTTTATGTAAAGCGTGATTTTAATAACATTATTAGTAAAAAGTCCTGGAAGTTAAATGTTTCCCTTTTAGATGATCCACAGGTTTTTACAGATTTTATTGAATTTTACAAAGAGAGTAGGCGGGTGAGAGACACACGGGCTCCCATCACCGCATGGTGGGAGAAAATGAAAAGGAAAATAAAAGAATTTTTTATTAAAAAAAGCGTGGCGAAAGCTAGAGAGAAGCAAGCTTTTTTTAAAATTCTCAACACCCGCCTACAGACCCTGTACAAGATGAGAGAACACGAGATAGAGGTACAAGACGACATCGCCAACTTAAAAAAAGAGATAGCTCAGTGCCTGGAGCAGAAAGGTAAAGAAATTATATTTCGTTCTAAAGTACAGCACGTGGAAGAGAACGAGACCTGCTCCAGGTACTTTTTTAAGAAAATGAACAATAAAAAAGCTATTCTTAAAAATATTGATGGGGTGTCGGATGTACAGGGTCTTTTAAGTAAAGTTCATGAGTTTTATACTGACCTTTTTAATGTGAAAACTGTGGATCGTGATTTTATGCGTGACTCGCTGAAGGAGATTACCACTGTTTTAGACCCTGTCTCCCAGAATTTTTTATTGCAGGAACTGTCGGAGCAGGAGATTTTAGAGACAGTGAAGAGTTTTAAAGCAGGTAAAGTTCCTGGCCCGGACGGTATACCCAGCGAGTTTTATGTCAAATTTTATGATATTTTAAAAGATGATCTCCTAAACCTTTTTACCGAAGTCTTTCATTCCAAGATGCTGCCTAAGTCCTGGCGGAAGGGTGAGGTCTCCTTGCTATACAAAAAAGGTGACATCGCAGTTTTAGAGAATTGGAGACCAATAACCCTTCTGAATAGTGACTACAAAATAATGGCAAAACTATGTGCAAACCGTTTAAAAGCCATAGTACCCCACATCATACACTCTAACCAGGTGTGTGGGGTGCCAGGCCGCAGCATCTGGGATAATATTAATTTAATAAAAGATGCGATTGAAGACACAAAATCTAGAAACGGAAAATTAGCCATTTTATCCATAGATTTTCAAAAAGCTTTCGACCGAGTATCGCACTTTTATCTTTTTAAGGTTTTAGAGCGGATGGGTATACCTGAAGGTTTTTTACTATCTATTAAAGCCTTTTATAAAGATTGCACAAGCAAAATTTTAGTAAATGGTTTTAAGACACAGGACGTTCTTTTAAACTCTGGGGTGAAGCAGGGGTGTCCCTTGTCCCCACTGCTTTTCATATGTGCACTAGAGCCTCTGCTATGCGCAATACGCCGTGATAAACAAATACGTGGAGTCCCCCTGCCAGGGGGAGGCGGCATAGAGGCTAAAGCAGTGGGGTACATGGATGATGTGGCGATACTTTGTAGGGACACCCTGTCGCTTCAGAAAGCCCTAAAACAAATTGAGTTTTATTGCTGTGCTTCCGGTTTTAGAATAAATTTCAGCAAAAGTAATATTTTAAGAATAGGAAGCATGGTTTTTAGAGACGTACCCGTTCCTGTGTCAGATACTATTAAAGTTTTAGGTATCTCCTTCAGTGAGCACGACAATGGTTTTATAAGTTGGGACATGGTGGCGCAGAAGGTAAACAATAAAATTTGTATGTGGAATATGAGGAAACTCACCATGGAGGGAAAAATTTTAATCATAAAAATGGTCATTTTACCCCTTCTTTTATATACAAGCATGGTGTTCCCTCCCCCAACAGTTTTATTACAAAAAATAACAAAAGCATGTTTTACCTTCTTTTGGAGTTCCAGGATGGAGAAATTGAAACGAGAAACGGTAATAAAGTCCAAACTAAAGGGTGGCAAAGATTTTCCTGATTTTAATAGGTTTCTTTTAATTAAGTTCTTTAGTTTCTGTTTTAATTCCCTTTTTAAAGAGCACTATTGGTCTTACTTTTTACGTTTTAATACTGGGTTTTTTATGCGGAGGTTTGGTTGGTTTAACATAATTTTATCCTCACCATACGCTTTTAAATTACCAGCAAACTACGTAATTTTAGAAAAAATAGTGGCTCTCTTCAATTTAAAAGGGAAGACCGTGAATGAACTTAAGAATAGCAAAAAACTAATAAAAGACCTGAGAGAGAGCGAGACGGTCAGCAATGTGGAGAATTTTAATACACAACGATGTGCTTTTATTTTCAAAATGATTAATGTGTTTTATCTTTTTAATACACAGATGGACCTGGCCTGGAGCTGCGTTCATCAATGTCTTCCATGCCGGGCATTCCAGTACAGAAGAGGATTCGCGAGGTCTGCCGTCTGCCCGAGGGAAGGCTGCCAGGCCGAGGAGACGATAAGACATATTTTTTGGACATGTGACTTTGCAAAAGAATTTTGGAAAAAAATATTCCCTCTTTTGGTGAAGATGGCAGACCTAAAGGACTTAAACTATGAGGATATTTTATATGGACTTTTTGGATGCCCAACCGCGAATCAGAAAATAATTGCATGGAAGACGATGAATTGCGCCAAAGAAGCTCTGTGGAAGGCCAGGAACATCCTTCTTTTTAAGCACGACGTTTTATCGATTGATGATGTTTTAGGTCTTTGTTTTAGTGAAATGTATATTTATTTTTTATTAGACAAAAAAAGGAATGCCACCCTTCTAAATAAATGGTTTGTGACTGACTGGAACTCCAAATAAATAAAGATTTGCCCCATGTCCCCCTACATACATTTTATGAAAATTTGATTTTACTATTGTTACAATGTAAAAATTCTTTGTATATATTTATGTAACTAAAATGTGTTTTATTGTAAAATTGAAATTTTTATAAATAAATCATTGACACCCCCGCGAGGGGGTAGCCAACTGAAAAAAATCTGTTCTTATCAGTCCTTGTAAGGATAGATAGCTCGGAGAACCACTGGGGGCTATAAACACTAGCTTAGCGATCCAAGAGCGTTCCAGACGAAGCCGGCGACGAACTGCGGAGAAGAACCAGCGAAGACGAAGATCCAGGAGGGAGAAGCCGCCATCGGGGAAGAAGCTCCGGGAGATCGCTGCCGGGAAGAAGAAGGAGAACTGCGACAGAGACCTTCGGAGAAGAGCCGCTGCTGAAGGGGATCTTTGAAGAAGCTCGGCCGCAGAAGAAGCTCGACGAGGAACCGCTGCGGAAGAAATTTCGTGGAAGAACCTCGGCCAGCAAGGAGAAGATTTGCATAGCTCCGCCCCCTTCGGGAAAGAGCTATCGAAGATCCTCCCCAAGCGACAGGAACAGCTGGAAGAAGCCATGGCCTCAACCAGCAACCCTGCCACCCAGAAGAAGAAGGCTGATGGACCAGGTGAGCCAACCCAGGCCAGGACATCTCCTCCTGAAGCCTCCTCAAGCCTCCTCAAGCCAACAGGCCACCAGGAAGCCGAACCAGGCTGCTCCAACCCTGGAGCCCTGGATGAAGCAGACTGTGGCCCTGAAGCTGAAGGAGGTGGACGGGAGAGTGCCGGACATGACGGAAGAAGTGTTCTGCCAGAAGATGCTCCTGGACCAGGGCTTCGCTAAGCCGGAGACCATCAGCATCCAGGCCTTCATGACCGGGATGTTCTTCGTGACCTTCGCTTCGATCAACATCTGCAGAAGGTACTGGGAGATGGTGAAAGCGGCGAGGCCTGAATCCCCTTTCTCTCGCTTTGTGGGCAACTGCCCTGTCCAAAGAGAGGAAAGGCGGGTGACGGTCTCAATGCGGAACCCACACACCCCCGGCAAAGACATCACCACGCTCCTGAAGCGGTTCTGCACAGTGGTGAGGGAACCCACCCACATCCTGAACGGACTCGGCTTCTGGACTGGCAAGTGGTCGGTAATCGTCCGACTGAACAAGGATTCGAGCGCGGAAGACGGCCTCCAGCACCTGCCCCAGTCATTCTCGCTGGGCAACTCCTACGGCCTCATCTACTACCCGGACATGCCGCAGATCTGCAGGAGATGCAGCAAGAAGGGTCATTCGGTGAAGGACTGCAAGGAGGACGCCTGCAAGAACTGCCGGGTAACAGGACACGAGACCAAAGACTGCCCGAAACGGACAATGTGCAACCTCTGCGGACAAGCAGCCCACTCCTACAAGGACTGCCCGAAGAGGGATCGATCCTGGGCAACTGTAGCGGCGAAAGCTCCGGCCAGAGGGAACCCCGCCCCAGCCAGAGCTCCAGCGGCGCAGAAGACCGGGAATAAGAAGGATGGTAAGAAGACGACAGTCCCTCCCCCCCGTCTCCCGGCCCTCCCTCGCCCTACCCTTCCCACCCTCCCTCGCCCGGCCCTCCCCACCCCCCCGTCCCCAACCCCTGTCACCCCCACTGAGGCTCTAACCTTCTCCTACCCACCCATCTCAGTGGTCCTGTCACCTGCACCTCTCCCAACCCAGCCTCCCTTCTCCCCAGCTCCAGCAGCACTAACATCTTCCCCTCCAGCTGCTGGAGTCCTCTCCCTGGAGGATTTTCCCCCTCTTGTCTCCTCAGGTGCCATCCAGAGGAAGAGAAAGGTGAGGGACAGCCCAGCTGCTGAGTCCTCAAAGCGACAAGTCGTAGAAATCTGCGAAGATTCCCTTGCGCAGCAGGAGGAAATGGAGCAGATGGTGGAGGAACTCGTGTCTGAACCTGAGGTCATCGACTTCACAACAGACATCCAGGTGGCTACAATCCTGGAACAATTTTTGTCAGAGGGCCTGCTGGATCTTTCGGACCCGCCAGGAGAGGAGGATCCGCCCGACCGGACTGGTAACTAAGGTGTATCGTTTGCACTAACCTTCTTTATTCTCCCCCATGGCTGCTAAACTTAACATCTTTAGCCTCAATGTGAGGAGTGTTAGAGATAGGACTAGATGTCAGATGGTGCTAACTTTTCTTTCCAAGCAGTCGAGTGATGTATTTATGCTGCAGGAATGTACTCTCCCCTCTTCCAGGTCATACCATCATCTGGCCAGGCAGTGGACCCATGGCCCGTCCTACTGGTCTGGTGGGGGCGACTGTAAGTCTGCAGGGGTTGCCATCCTGATTAGGGGAAGCGTATTTACTGTTGACTCTGTCCAGGAGCTCGCCTGCGGCCGCTTGTTGGTCGTAGACGGTTCCTGGGCAGGAGAGCCGATTAGGCTCATCAACGTGTACGCTCCCCCTATGAAGGCTGAGCGCCTGGAACTATTCCAGACCCTGCGGACCCAGCTCGCCACCACTAGGGCAGTGGTGATGGCCGGGGACTTCAACTGCCCCATCGAAGAGGATGGACGAAGTTCCGGCACTTCAAACAAACTGGATGTCAGTTCCAAACTGCTTATCGAGATGGTAGCCGAAGCATCCTTGCAGGACGTTGTGGGCTCCATGGGGATCGGCTCTGTGAACTATTCATGGAGCCGACCCGATGGCTCACTTCGTTCTCGGATTGACTTTGTGTTCACCTCCCGGGCAGTCAAGCAGCATGGGCACTCCATGGTCCCCTGCTTCTTCTCTGACCACAGGGCCATTCTCTTCCAGGGTGCCATCGGCCACGGTTTTCCTCCCGGCCCTGGCTCCTGGAAGCTGAATTGTGCCCTGCTGGAAAGAGAGGAGGTACTGGCGGAACTTAGAGACGCCTATATTGTTTGGAGGAATGATAAAGTTTTCTTTGACAAAACCTGTGACTGGTGGGAATATGTTAAAGTTGAATTTCGTTGTTTCTTTCAGGCAAAAAGTCGCCAACAGGCGTGTGAGAGGAAGAGAGACTTCAGAGAGATGCAGCGTCAGCTGCGATCCCTGCAAGACCTCCTTCAATGCGGCTGGGACGTCAGGAAGGAGCTGGAGGAAGCCAAAAAGGGCCTGAAAAGGCACTTTGAGGAGGAATCCAAGCGAATTGTCTTTCGTTCCAAGGTGGAGAACCTGGAGAAGGGTGAGAAATGTAACTCGTTCTTTTTCAGGAAACTCCATGCCGGCCACACGCCCCTGAAGGAACTCCGAGATGAGACCGGAAACATGCATTCTGGGAAGAAGGAGGTGATGGGAGTCGTCACAGACTACTACCGAAGCCTCTACTCCCGGAAAACCACTGACCCCGAAGCCGCCGATAAATTCCTGTCAGGTATCACTAATCATCTTGATCCTGCAGGTACGGAGGCTATGGATGTACCCCTGACGGTGGAGGAACTGCTCTCTGCCGCTAAATCCTTCAGACCCGGCAGGACCCCGGGCAGTGATGGTCTCCCAGCAGAGCTCTATGTAGCGCTGGGGGACTTGATCTGTCCGGACCTGCTGGAGCTCTATGAGGAGATGGTGGTGGAGGGTAGAATGCCACCGTCCTTGAGAGAAGGCATGATCACGATCTTGTATAAGCGGAAGGGGGAGAGATGTGACCTGAAAAACTGGCGTCCCATCTCTCTCCTGAACGTGGACTACAAGATCCTCGCCAAAGTATTGACCAACAGACTGAAGGTTGTCATCGGACAGATCATCGGATCGGACCAAACCTGCGGCATTCCTGGCCGTAGGGTGGCCGACAGTCTTGCCCTGGTGAGGGACACGGTGCATTACATGCAAAGCCGCCGTACACACGCGGCCCTGGTCAGTCTGGATCAGGAGAAGGCTTTTGACCGGGTCTCTCACGAATTCATGGGTAAGGCTCTGCGTAGGCTGCGGCTTGGCAGGTTGTTCTGTTTGTATGTTAACCTGATGTATTGCGACATTTACAGCTCGGTGCTGGTGAACGGCTGGAAGACTGACCCCTTTCCTGTATCGTCGGGGGTTAGACAAGGCTGTCCTCTTTCACCTCTCCTTTTTGTTTGTGTTATAGAGCTCTTCGCAGAGGCTATCCGGCAGAATGGAGAGATCAGAGGGATCACCGCACCAGGTCCAGGACACTTCGAGGTCAAATGCTCGCTGTACATGGACGACGTGACCGTCTTCTGCGCTGACCAGAGTTCGGTGACTGCACTCGTCCAGACCTGTGAGGAGTTCGGACGCGCTTCAGGGGCAAAAGTCAACTGCGGGAAGTCGGAAGCCATGCTCTTCGGAAAGTGGTACCTGCCTTCTCCTGCCTCCTTCCCGTTTACTATCAAGCCGGACTTCATCAAAATTCTGGGAGTCTGGTTCGGTAAGGAAGGTGCAGCCCTAAAGTCGTGGGAAGAACGCTTGGCCAAAGTCAACCAAAGGATCGGACTGTGGAGCCTCAGACAACTCACTATTGAGGGCAAAGCAATGGTCCTGCGTAACGAAGTCTTGCCTGTGCTACAATACACTGCACAGGCATGGCCCCCTCTTGCCACCGTCTCGAGGGCCATTACCAGGACTGTGTTTCGCTTCATCTGGGGCTCGAAAATGGACAGAGTAAAGCGGACTGTTATGTACAAGGAGCCCCGCAAAGGTGGGAAGGGTATACCCGACATTCCCACTCTGCTGCGGATCGCTTTTGTATGTGACTGTGTTCGTAGGACTCTGAGGACAGCAAACGGCTCTGCGGGCAAGGCCATGTCCCGCTACTTCCTCCTTCCCCTCTGGCGAGGTTTTGGCTGGGACAAGTGGGACAGCTCCTTCCCTTACAACTGGCACGCTCCCTGGTTCTACGGAGATGTCGTCCGGTTTGTGAGGGAGCATCAACTGGAGGGTCTCAAGCCCGACTTGTGGAAACCTAAGACGATCCACAAGCACATCAGAGCAAAGGACTCACTGGAGTCTGTTCCAGGGCTTCATGCCGACACGTTGGAGACTGTTTGGACTAACGTGTCATCTGGCAGGTTGACCAACGGGCACAAGGACATTTCATGGATGGCCATCCAGGGAGGACTGCCTCTTAGGTCATTCATGCACGCCCGCAACCTGTGCAAGACCCGGTACTGCCCCAGGTGCCCCTTCACGGAGGAAACATCTTTGCACATTTTCTGGCAGTGCCCCTTTGCACAGGGTCTGTTGAAAGCCTTGGAACATGAACTCAAGGACTCAGTACCCAGGAACAGACTGTCGTACCGCTCGGTACTTTATGGACTATTTCCTGGGAATACCACGGATGGAGCAATCCAGGAAGCCTGGCGCCTTATGAACTGCTTTAAGGACGCTATATGGTTTGCCAGGAACCGTCTGATTTTGCGGAGAGAGAGTGTGTCCGTCCAGGACTGCCGCAGGCTGATCCACAGCCTGCTCAGAGACTATTCCACCTGGGACAGCCCGGACGTCGATGAGGAAGAGGACTGATACTCCCCTTCCCCCCACTCTCCCTTCTTGTGTGTTGTCTTTCAATAAAGCTTCGGGCCTGTGATTTCCCCCTTCCCTATCCCCTCCTACCCACTCCCCTATCCCATCACTTGTCTGTAATGCTTTGTTGTTTGGCGTTAGTGAATGCAAGAATGTTAGTGTAGCATGTGGTGTAATGTATAGCATAGGCTAGCCTGTACTGTGTATTATACTGTCATGTTATGTTTGACGACTGTTATTATTTATTATTTGCTGCTTCATGGCTTGCGCTGCGTCGCAGTAATGTTTGTATGATGACGATTGATTGTCAATAAAGCAATTTTCAATCAAAAAATCTGTTCTTATCAGTTTAATATCTGATACGTCCCCTATCTGGGGACCATATATTAAATGGATTTTTAGAACAGGGAGATGGAAATAGAGCTTGCTCTGTCCACTCCACGCATTGACCTGGTATTGCAGTATTTCCAGGACTGGTGCACCCTTCCCTTATGTGTTGACTAAAATCAGATTCCAAAAGTGCTATTTGTGTTTGCTATTGTTTTTGTCTTTCTGATGGGATCTCCCCTTTTAATCCCATTATTTCAACACCTGTTGGACAATGCATTTGTACAGTCATGTGTGATAATGAGCTAATTTATTAAATGCAATTAATTAATACATTGCCACCTCTTGTTGTGTGTGTGTCTTCTGTGTTTCTGTGTTTCCGGCATTTCACATTGGAACAGCTCATTCACCTTCCTTGTCTTCTCTCCGCCCTCCCTCCTAGGTAAGTTAAAGAGCTGCACCTGAGCCAGCCACTGATTGATGCAGCACCACAGTCAAATAGTGGAGTGGAGTGGAGTAGGGGAACAGCAAACAGCCATTAAAGCAGCCAGCCGCCTACCCGCCACAATGGACCTACCTGTGTACACTAGATGGATGTGATGGAATGTACTGTCGTCCCTACATTTCAAGAAGAAGTAAGAATTGCAGTTGCAACAAACCCTTGCTTGCCTACAAAGAGAGCAGCAATTTGGATTTGTTACTTTGTTACCTGGAAGAATAACAAACTGTGCAAGGATGGAGGTTGTAGGAGCAAGGAGAACAAGTTGTCTGTAAAGTTGGTGGATGCCTATTTTCCATTTTGCAGTCCCTTGTCTCCCTCTTGTGGCCTCCTGGAGGCAACTAGCTGTGCAAAAAAAAGACAGCCTGGCGGCCGGCTGTTGCAGTGTTGCCCTCTCAGGCAACACTGAGTGACTGACTGAGCCGCACCGTCTTATATAAAGTTCAGACGGAACTTTGCACGTGTCATAGTGGAGCCCTCAGGATTCCAGAGCCAGCTTTCTGACATCATAATGGGGCCTCAGAGATAAAAGCCTGGGCCCAGGCAGTGTTGGTCAGTGCTGCTCAGCAGGCAGCACTGGACTGGACTGGATTACAGCTGATACAAGGTGTGAAGGAACAAGGGGTGGCTGTGGGCATGCACTTGCTGCCGCTGCCAGTGTTTATCTGCATGGCAGGAGGGCATTTGGGCGTTGCCAGGAAGGCGTTTTTATGTAGATTCCTCCTCTTTCAGCACTGCATTGTGGTGCAAGCAAAAGAAGCAAATCCTGTCTGGCTTCCTCTCCGGCCTTTATTCACCTCCCGCTTAGTAGCTGTAAATGTGTGTGAGCCTGCAGGGCCCCATGGAATTGCCTAGGAGTAGGCTGAATCAATCGCTGCAAGGGGTGAACAGCAGTATTAGGCAGGCTCGGTCAACGGCCGGCCCATTCGGGTTATCGCTTCTCGGCCTTTTGGCTAAGCTCAAGTGGCTAACCAGAGGCGTCCAGTGCTGAACTCTCGGCCCTGCAGCATCGCCCTTTGGGGCTTAAGCTGCTTGTTGCTATAGGGAGACAGCCAGTGGCAGGAAGGCGATCGACATGGGCGTTATTGTACGTCACGCTAAGGCCGGGGAAACCCGGGTCAAGTACGGCATTCGGATCGAAGTTGATGTTGGATCAGAGAAGACCCTGGACCTACGACACCTGGTGAACAACATCTTGTTTGGAATTTTGAAAGTGGAGCGGAAGAAAATCCTTTGTCTTCAGGAGCATAAGGTTGGTCATTTTACCTTGATATTGACGGATTTACCTGCCTGCCATACTTTCCATTACAATTTGATGCAAAATGTTAACAATCCTGAGCTTGGAGGACTTACTTTTATCCTGCTGTATGATGAAGGAGAAGTCTTCCTGGTTGTTTTTCTCTACAATGCACATGTACCTTTGCAAGATATCACGGCATTCCTGTCTAGACATTGTGCATATGTTAAGTTTGAGAATAAAATCTTGAACACTGAAATGATCTGGAATGGGAAATACAAATTTCGGGTCCGGTTTCGGCAAGATATTGAGGAACCAGGAGGCTTCCATTTCCCTCCATCGAACTTCTCCATTGGAAGAGACAGGGGATATCTGTTTTTTCCCAGGTGTCCTCCCTTCTGCAGGAATTGTAAAGTTTTTGGCCACACAAGGGAAGGATGTCAAAATTCAGGGAAGTGTTCCAGATGTAACCAGGAGGGTCACAAAGCAAAAGAATGTGTCAACCGCATTGTTTGTAATCTCTGCGAGGTGGAAGGGCATACATTCAAAGACTGCCCTCTGCGGAAGAAGTCATATGCAGAGGCAGCCAGGAGCCAAGTGGCTGAGATGATAGCGAGAACTGGACGGTTGGGCGAGGAGGTACCCGCTGACTATCTGGCTTCTTTAAGCACATCTCCAGTAGAAGTACGTGTGGAGGAAGGGGCAGGCATGGAGGTAGCCCCGGTCGAGGAGGATCTTCCTCACCCATCCGATGCCCAGACTGGGCTACAGGGTGAGGGAGAAATTGAGGGCGACGTCCCCGTGACTCCTCCTGTTTCTTGGAGTCTGGATGAAGTGTTTCTGGAAGGAGTTGGAGGTCAAGGGGATTTTACCACTGTAGGCACCCGACCTGCAGACGAAATTCTGGATATGGGGGCTAAGAGAGCCAGGCTGGCCGCGTCACCCCCTGTAACCCCTGGAAGGGAGGAGGAATACCCCTCATCAGTGATTTCGTTTGATGAGCCTTTTCTAGAAGATCAAGGGACCAGTTTCTTCACATTAGGTTGCCAGCCTCCAGAAGGCAAAGGCTGAAGTGCAAATGGACAACCTGCGGTTATCTGGCTATGAAAATTAAAATATGGCATCCAAACCTACATTTGATGTCGTATCCTTAAATGTACGACTGATTCAATCTAAGCCCAGGAGGGCTGCAGTTCTGGATTTTTTAAAAAATTTAGGAGCTGATGTATATTGTTTGCAAGAATGCGGTATTAGGGAACCTGTGCCAGAACAGGAATGGCCATATGGCCAATGTATATGGTCTGGTTCTTCTATAAATAAAAATGATGGGGTAGGAATATTGCTAGGGAATAGGAATTTAAAATTAGAAAGTTATATTGTGGTGGAAGTGGGGAGGTGTATTTTGGCAGAGATAAATGTCAGAGGGTGGAGGGTAAGGGTAATTAATATATATGGAGCAACAAAAAAAGAAGAGAGGTTAGAGCTCCTAGAGAAGTTGTCCTTTTTTTTGCCAGGGAGAATTCCTACGATTTGGGTTGGGGACTTTAACTGTGTGACGGAAGGGGAAAAAATGGATGTATCTGGTAAAAAGTTGTACCAATTAATCAAAGATTTTTCTTTTATAGATGCTGCTGAGGTTCATTTGGGAAAGCCACCACCCGACACTTATAGGTCTGATAGAGGAGGGGTAACATCAAGGATAGATCGGGTGCTTTTCTCAAAAAATGTGGGGTGCATGAGTTTGCGGCAGCGCGATGTGACCTTTTCTGACCATGTGTGTATGTGTGCAACTTTTGAAGGGGATGTTCGTTTAGTGCGTGGTGCAGGGGTATGGAAGTTAAATGTAAGTTTATTAGAGGATGAAAGAATTGTGAAGGCTTTTATATATGCGTATAAAGGATGGAAATCGCGGCAGGAATCTTTTGGGAATGTGTTGGAGTGGTGGGATTGGATGAAGAATGAATGTAAAAGATTCTTTAAAAAATGGGGCTATAAAAAAGCAGCTATGCTAAGAAACCAATATAATGAGTTGAATGTTAGAATAGAATGGTTGAGAAAACTTGGCGAGCTTGGTGTGGATGTCAGTGATTTGATGAGGGACGCAAGGAATGAAAGTAGGCTTTTATTAGAGGAAAAAGGGAAAAAAATTATATATAGATCAAAAGTTGAGAACTTAGACAAAGATGAAAAATGTACAAGATTTTTTTTCAAAAAAATATGTGGTAAAAAGGATGATATGGATGAATTATTGAATGATAGGGGTGAGTGTGTTTCTGGAAAGGATGTGATGAGTGAAGTTGAAGGTTTTTATACCCAGTTGTATGGAGAGAAGTGGTATGATAAGGATTTGATGAATGAGGTTTTGAATGGGTTGGAAAATAAACTTGGAGAGGAAGATCGTGAGTCTCTGTGTGGTGATATTACCATGGATGAAGTGAGAAATGTGGTGATGAGTGCAAGTAAAAATAAAACACCTGGGAAGGATGGGATCCCAATTGAATTATATGTGAGGATGTGGGATATAATTGGTGGGGATTTGCTTGAGGTATGCCAGTATATGTGGAAGCATGGTGTGTTGAGCAAATCTATGAAAGAAGGTGTGGTTGTGCTGATATATAAAAAAGGTGAGAAGAAAAATTTGGCAAATTGGAGGCCAATTACTTTGTTGGATTCTGACTATAAGTGTTTTAGTAAAGTATTGGCCAATAGGATGCGTGAGGTTGTTGCTGAAGTGGTGAATGAAGATCAAGTGTGTGCAGTGCCTGGTAGAAGTATGACTGATAATTTGTTGTTACTAAGGGATATGATTGGGGACTGTATGGATAGAAAGCAGAAATGTATGGTCCTATCTGTGGATTTTGAAAAGGCATTTGATAGGGTGTCGCATGAGTTTATGTTTAGTGTGCTGTGTAAAATGGGTTTTCCGAGAAAGTTTGTGTATGCAGTGAAAGGTTTGTATGGGAACGTAACAAGTGAGTTTCTCGTAAATGGGTTTCTGAGTGGAAAAGTGGGGATAAGGTCAGGTGTCAGGCAGGGTTGTCCTATGTCCCCTGTCCTGTTCATTAGTGTGATTGAAGTGTTGTTGTGTATGGTTAGAAGGGAAAAATTTATGAGGGGGTTATTAATTCCTGGGAGTAATGGTAAGTTTCTGAAAGTATTGGGTTATATGGACGATGTGGTGATTGTTAGTGAAAGAGAGGCGGAGATAAATAGAGCGAGATTGTTGTTGAGTTTGTTTTGTAGTGCGTCTGCGTTTAAAGTGAATTGGGGTAAATGTAGCTTTAAGTGTTTTGGTGATAGGAGTGTGAGAATGGATGGGGTTAATTGTGAGATGGGTGCTATTAAAATATTGGGTGTGCAATTTAATGAGGATTTGAGAGGGAATGAAAGTTGGGATGAATGTGGTATGAGAATAGAACGAAAACTGAACTTTTGGAGACTGAGAAGTTTGACACTGACGGGAAAAATTTTGATAGTTAAATCTGTTGTGTTACCAATTTTACTTTTTTGTGCAGTTGTTTTCCCTTTTGCTACTCACAAAATTAAGAAGACGGAAAAGATGATTTTTACATTTTTTTGGGGGAGTAGAATGGAAAAATTGAAGAGAGAGTATGTGTATAAGATGTGTGTGAATGGTGGTTTGGATTTTCCAAATGTTGAGGTATTTTTGGCTTTGAATTATATCAAAGTGGTGTCTGTGTTAGTGCAGAGGAATAATAAGACTGGTTTCATGATTAGATACTTGGCTGGTTGGATGTTGTATGGTCTGAATTGGGTAAAGAGAGATGCAAGTGTGCCTGTGGCTTTCAAGTGTCCAGTGTGGTATATGAGGATTGAGGTTTTTGTGAGGAAAAATGACTTGCTTGCTGTGCCAATGAGTGAGTTTAAAAATAAGAATGCGGTGATGAAGAGAATACGTGCGAATGAAATTCCATGTGAAATTGCAGGTTTGAGGTCTAATGAAGTGCAGAGTGTATGGAGTAAATTGAAGGTGAGTGGTATGTCAAACAGACAGCGTGATATTGTATGGATGTCGCTGCATAATATCCTACCTGTTAGGCAAGTGCAGAGAAGAAGGGATCTTATTAGGTCTGAGGTTTGCCCGAGGAATGGATGTGGAGCAAGTGAGAGTGTGAGACATATGTTGTGGGATTGTGACTATTCGTATGAAGTATGGAAAGGGGTGGGTGGTTTGTGTAAAGAACTAGCGGGGGTAAAATTTGTTAATTGGAAAGTAGCAATGTTTGGAATGGGTGCAAGTAGTCGTATGAAAGATAGAATTATGTGGTTAATTATGGCATGTGTGATGGAAAGTTTGTGGGATGTGAGAAACTTGTTAGTGTTTAAAAGGAAATTAGTGCCTGTAAATGAGTGTATTAGGATGATTTTGTCTAGACTTTACGTCATGTATTTGTGGGATAGACAGCGTGGTGGTGGCCTAGATTCAGAGGGGATATGGAAGTTCAAAAAATGGAAATTCCTGATACGATGTAGGTAATATTGTTCTGTTTTTTTTGTGATTGTTTATGTAAATTGAAGAAAAAATAAAGAACAAACCAGAATGATGATAAGTTTGAAGCAACGTGGATTTGATTTTCAAGTTTTGAGAAACATTATAAGTTGCTTATAACTAACTGAAATGGTTTTAAAAAAAAAAAAAAAAAAAATCTGTTCTTATCAGTTTAATATCTGATACGTCCCCTATCTGGGGACCATATATTAAATGGATTTTTAGAACAGGGAGATGGAAATAGAGCTTGCTCTGTCCACTCCACGCATTGACCTGGTATTGCAGTATTTCCAGGACTGGTGCACCCTTCCCTTATGTGTTGACTAAAATCAGATTCCAAAAGTGCTATTTGTGTTTGCTATTGTTTTTGTCTTTCTGATGGGATCTCCCCTTTTAATCCCATTATTTCAACACCTGTTGGACAATGCATTTGTACAGTCATGTGTGATAATGAGCTAATTTATTAAATGCAATTAATTAATACATTGCCACCTCTTGTTGTGTGTGTGTCTTCTGTGTTTCTGTGTTTCCGGCATTTCACATTGGAACAGCTCATTCACCTTCCTTGTCTTCTCTCCGCCCTCCCTCCTAGGTAAGTTAAAGAGCTGCACCTGAGCCAGCCACTGATTGATGCAGCACCACAGTCAAATAGTGGAGTGGAGTGGAGTAGGGGAACAGCAAACAGCCATTAAAGCAGCCAGCCGCCTACCCGCCACAATGGACCTACCTGTGTACACTAGATGGATGTGATGGAATGTACTGTCGTCCCTACATTTCAAGAAGAAGTAAGAATTGCAGTTGCAACAAACCCTTGCTTGCCTACAAAGAGAGCAGCAATTTGGATTTGTTACTTTGTTACCTGGAAGAATAACAAACTGTGCAAGGATGGAGGTTGTAGGAGCAAGGAGAACAAGTTGTCTGTAAAGTTGGTGGATGCCTATTTTCCATTTTGCAGTCCCTTGTCTCCCTCTTGTGGCCTCCTGGAGGCAACTAGCTGTGCAAAAAAAAGACAGCCTGGCGGCCGGCTGTTGCAGTGTTGCCCTCTCAGGCAACACTGAGTGACTGACTGAGCCGCACCGTCTTATATAAAGTTCAGACGGAACTTTGCACGTGTCATAGTGGAGCCCTCAGGATTCCAGAGCCAGCTTTCTGACATCATAATGGGGCCTCAGAGATAAAAGCCTGGGCCCAGGCAGTGTTGGTCAGTGCTGCTCAGCAGGCAGCACTGGACTGGACTGGATTACAGCTGATACAAGGTGTGAAGGAACAAGGGGTGGCTGTGGGCATGCACTTGCTGCCGCTGCCAGTGTTTATCTGCATGGCAGGAGGGCATTTGGGCGTTGCCAGGAAGGCGTTTTTATGTAGATTCCTCCTCTTTCAGCACTGCATTGTGGTGCAAGCAAAAGAAGCAAATCCTGTCTGGCTTCCTCTCCGGCCTTTATTCACCTCCCGCTTAGTAGCTGTAAATGTGTGTGAGCCTGCAGGGCCCCATGGAATTGCCTAGGAGTAGGCTGAATCAATCGCTGCAAGGGGTGAACAGCAGTATTAGGCAGGCTCGGTCAACGGCCGGCCCATTCGGGTTATCGCTTCTCGGCCTTTTGGCACGATCTCGTGTCATTAGGTGATCAGCATGTCATGCCCTTGGCCTTTTGGCATCGCCACCTCGGTGGCTTAAGCCATCTGCTGCTATTAGGGGGTAGGCTGGGTGATCATTAGTAGAGCGATCATGGGAGCTAGGCTCCGCTACGCTGGGATCGGGGAAACCCGGATCAAGAACGCTTTCGGTATCGACGTACCCTTGGATAAAAGAGATCTATTTTCGTTGAAGCATCTGGTGCAAGACATCCTCTTCAAGACCCTCAATGTCAGCAGGAGCGACATTCTATGCCTTCAGGACCCTAGAGGTAACCGTTTTACTCTTGTTCTCAACAGTCTCAATGCTTGTTACAATTTGTATGCGACAATCAAGGCAAACCTGCAAAATACTGATCTGGATGGACTTGTCTTCACTGTGCTGTATAACAATGATGTGCCATTGGTTGTGCTTATGTACAATCCTCATGTGTTGGTGGAGGACATTCTTTCTTTTCTAAGGAAGTACTGCTCCTATGCAAGTTATTCCCACCAGGTTCTAAACACTGAGTCTATATGGACTGGAAAACATAAGTTTTTTGTGCGCTTTGAAGAGGACCCTGCAGGACCATTGGGGGTTAAATACCCTCCCAGAAATTTTGCAATTGGCCGTGATAAAGGTTATTTATTTTTTCCCCAGCCCCCTGTGTTTTGCAGGAAGTGTAAAACGTATGGGCATACTTATGAAGACTGCACACAGGAAGGGGTTACATGCAACAAATGCAACCAGGATGGTCATCTGGCTAAAGACTGTAAGAATCCTATTGTGTGCAATATGTGTAGTATAGTGGGACATGCATTTAAAAACTGCCCAATGCGTGCAAAAAATAAGAGGGTGAGGACTATGGCAGAGGTAGTAGCAGGTGAAGCCAGTGGCAGTACATTTAATGTGGTTCTAAGCTCTGTTGTCCAGGGAATTCAGGAGCCGACGCCTAAGGAGCCTGCTGAGCCGACGCCTCCCAGAGGGCCTGCTGGGCCATCACCTCCTGGGGAGCCTGCTGAATCTCTCACTGAGCTAACTCATGCTAGCAAAACGGTGGCTGAAGAAATGGAAGTGGCTTTGTTGGAAGGAGACCTGCCTCACCCCTCTGATGACTTGACTGGTTTGAGGGGGGATGGTGAGATAGATGCTTCTCTCTCCAGGACTCCGGTCTTGTCCTGGGAAGGAATTTACATAGAACAAGATGGCGGAGGTGGCCAAGGAGACTTTCCATCTTCTCTTGTGAGATCTGCTGAGGAGGAGGGAGAAGGGTCGTCTTCCAAAAGACTACGTACTATGCTGTCACCCTTGAGTGAGGATGGAGCCAGCCCAGACAGGGGAATTTACCCTATCTCTCATTTCTCTGAGGATTTTCCTTTTTTAGGGGAGGACGCAGAAAAAGCTGTCTTTGTGTCCGGTTGCCAGCCTCCAGGAGGCGTAGGCTGATCAGACAGTGGGGTATCGGTGGTTACGTTCGTAAAAAGATCAAGATATGGGCTCCAAAACTACATTTAATGTCATATCCATAAATGTCAGACAAATAGCATCTAAGTCTAGACGTGCTTTAGTTTTGGATCATGTCAGGAATCTTGGAGCAGAAATTTCTTGCCTGCAGGAAGGTGGCATATCTGAACCACCGGGGGAGGGGGATTGGCCCTATGGGCAATGTGTTTGGTCAGGGTCTTCGTTTAATAAAAATGATGGTGTAGGGATACTACTGGGGAATAAGGGTATAAACTTGGAGAGTTACACAGTGGTTGAAATAGGCCGATGTTTGATTGCAGTAGTGTGTTGTAGGGGATTTAGGGTCAGGGTGATAAATACGTATTGCCCTACAGACAGGGCGAGTAGGCTGGCTTTGTTAGAAAAGCTGAGCCTTTTCCTACCTGGGAGGATACCTACAATTTTTGTAGGAGATTTCAATTGCTCCTTTGATGGAGAGGGCCTGGATGTGACCGGGAAAAAGTTAAATCAATTAATGTCTGACTTTTCTTTTCTAGATACGGCAGAAATGCATTTGGGTAAGCCACCACCACCAACGTATAAATCAGACAGAGGAGGGGTTGAGTCTAGGATTGACCGTATATGTGTATCCAAGAATCTAGTTTGTAAGACTTTTGTTCAAAGTGAGGTACCATTTTCGGATCATGTATGTTTGCAAGTATGGATGGAAGGTAATTGTAAATTTAGTTTTGGGAGGGGTGTATGGAAGTTGAATAGTAGATTATTAGAGGATGTGGAAGTGATGGACGAGTTTAAGTGTAAGTATGCTGTGTGGAAAAGGGAGAAAAATAGTTTTAAAGATGTGCTTAAGTGGTGGGATTGGGTGAAAGTGCAGATTAAAATTTTTTTTGTAAGATGGGGACGTAAACAAGCTACTAGACTACGTAATCAGTATAAAGATCTGAATGTTAGGATAGAATGGTTACGTAAGATGGGTGAAAATGGGATTGATATGAGTGATTTGTTGGAAGAGGCCAGAAAGGAGTTAAAGCAGGTTTTGGAAAGAAAAGGTAAAGAAATCATTTTTAGATCAAAAGTGGAATATCTAGATAAAAATGAAAAATGTACAAGATTTTTTTTCAAAAAAATGTGTGGTAAGAAAGAAGATATGAATGAAGTGGTTAATGAGAAAGGTGAGTGTATGGAGGGTGTAGATGTGGTAAAAGTGGTGGAATCATACTATTCAGAGTTGTATGGGAAAAAATGGATTGATAATGGTTTGATGAATGAGGTTTTGGGTGGTTTGGAAAGTGTCCTTGGTGAGGATGACTGCGTGGGGTTGAATGAAGAGATAACTCTTGAAGAAGTGAAGAATGTGATAATGAGTGCAGGGAAAAATAAAACTCCTGGTAAAGATGGTATTCCGGTGGAATTCTACGTAAAGATGTGGGAGGTAATTGGGGTAGACTTGCTGGAAGTGTGTAAGAATATATGGGATAAAGGGGTTTTGTGTGAGTCTATGAAAGAAGGTGTGATTGTTTTGATCTACAAGAAAGGAGACAAGAAGTGTCTGGGTAATTGGAGGCCAATTTCATTATTGAATGCAGATTATAAATGTTTTAGTAAAATCCTGGCTAATCGCATGCGTGAGGTGGTAGGTAAAATTGTAGGGGAGGAGCAAGTGTGTGCTGTGCCAGGTAGAAGTATGACTGATAATTTGGTTTTGTTGAGAGATTTGATTGGTGACTGTATGAGTAGGAAACAGAAGTGTATGATGCTTGCATTGGATTTTGAAAAGGCTTTCGATAGGGTGTCGCACGGGTTTATGTTTGCTGTACTTGCTAGGATGGGTTTCTCCACTAGGTTTTTGGAAGGTGTGAAGTGTTTGTACAGGGATGTGTCAAGTGAAGTTTTGGTGAATGGTAATTTAAGTTCAAAAGTATGTGTAGAATCTGGGGTTAGACAGGGGTGCCCTATGTCCCCTGTTTTGTTTATTTGTGTAATTGAAGTTTTGATGTGTTTAGTAAGAAGAGATAAGGTAATGAGAGGTTTTCTGATTCCAGGGAGTGGGGGTAAATGTGTTAAAATTTTGGGTTATATGGATGATGTGGTGGTTGTGAGTGATTGTATGGCTGGGCTGAATAGAGTTAAATTATGGTTGGATTTCTTCTGTGGTGCATCTGCTTTTAAAGTGAATTGGGGTAAGTGTGTATTCAAGTGTTTTGGGGACAGGGGAGTAAGAATGGGAGGGGTGCGAAATGAAGTGGGTGCAGTGAAAGTGTTGGGGATTCAGTTTAATGATGATTTAAGAGGGAATGAGAGTTGGGATGAATGTGGCTTGAGAATTGAGAGGAAGTTAAATTTTTGGAGGCTTAGGGACCTGACCCTATCGGGGAAGGTATTAATAATAAAATCGGTTATTCTGCCAATTCTGGTCTTTGTGGCTTGTGTTTTTCCAACCGCCAGTAGGAAGATTAAGAAGTTAGAGAAAATGGTTTTTACTTTTTTTTGGGGAAGCCGAATGGAGAAACTGAAGCGTGAATTTGTATATAAGTCTTGTGAGAATGGGGGTTTGGGTTTTCCACATGTTGAGGTTTTTCTTGGGCTTAATTATATTAAAATGGTGGTGGTTCTTTTGGGAAAAGGAAGTAAGAGCGCGTATATGGTTAGGTATATGGCTGGTTGGATGCTTTATGGGTTAGATTGGGTTAAGAGAGATGCCACTGTGCCTGTTGCTTATGTATGTCCTGTATGGTATATTCTGATTGAAAAATTTATTAGGAAGCATGATTTGATTGCAGTTCCAATGGGTGAGTTTAAGAATAAGAAGGCTGTGTTAAAAAGGTTGTGTGTGAATGAGGTTGTGTGTAATATTGTGGGTTTGAGAGGACAGGATGTTGTGAATGTTTGGAAGAAGTTAAGTGTGACAGGTATGTCAAATAGGCAAAAAGACATAGTGTGGATGGCGATGCATGATATTTTGCCTGTTAGAGATGTGCAGAGGAGGAGGATGTTAGTTAGATTTGAGGTTTGTCCGAGAGTTGGGTGTGGTTCGTGTGAGACTGTAAGACATCTCTTTTGGGACTGTGATTATGCTTATGAGGTTTGGAGAAGAATGGGTGGTTTGTGTAAGGAATTGGCTGGGGTAAGTTTTATGGATTGGAAGGTCGCAATGTTCGCTATAGGTGCATGTAATAGGGCAAGTGATAGGGTATTATGGTTGATTATGGTGTGTATAATGGAGAGCTTGTGGGATGTGCGCAATTTAGGTATTTTCAAGCATAAGTGGGTACCAATTAATGATTGTGTGAGGATGATACTGTCGAGATTATATGTGGTTTATCGCTGGGATAGTCAGTGTGGTGGTGGCATAGACGCAGAGGGAGTTTGGAAATTTAAGAAATGGAGAAGGTTAGTGAAATACAGTTAATTGTTGTTTTCTATCTCTGTTTCAAATGTTGTCCCTTGTTTTATTATGTTCCTTTTTGATCGGAATAAAGTATTACCATGATGATGTATGACTAAGGCAACTTATGCCTTAAAGATGCAAAATGGTTCTTGCGTTGTACTGTTGCTTTAAGTTGAACTGAAAAAAAAAAAAAAAAAAAAAAAAAAATCTGTTCTTATCAGTTTAATATCTGATACGTCCCCTATCTGGGGACCATATATTAAATGGATTTTTAGAACAGGGAGATGGAAATAGAGCTTGCTCTGTCCACTCCACGCATTGACCTGGTATTGCAGTATTTCCAGGACTGGTGCACCCTTCCCTTATGTGTTGACTAAAATCAGATTCCAAAAGTGCTATTTGTGTTTGCTATTGTTTTTGTCTTTCTGATGGGATCTCCCCTTTTAATCCCATTATTTCAACACCTGTTGGACAATGCATTTGTACAGTCATGTGTGATAATGAGCTAATTTATTAAATGCAATTAATTAATACATTGCCACCTCTTGTTGTGTGTGTGTCTTCTGTGTTTCTGTGTTTCCGGCATTTCACATTGGAACAGCTCATTCACCTTCCTTGTCTTCTCTCCGCCCTCCCTCCTAGGTAAGTTAAAGAGCTGCACCTGAGCCAGCCACTGATTGATGCAGCACCACAGTCAAATAGTGGAGTGGAGTGGAGTAGGGGAACAGCAAACAGCCATTAAAGCAGCCAGCCGCCTACCCGCCACAATGGACCTACCTGTGTACACTAGATGGATGTGATGGAATGTACTGTCGTCCCTACATTTCAAGAAGAAGTAAGAATTGCAGTTGCAACAAACCCTTGCTTGCCTACAAAGAGAGCAGCAATTTGGATTTGTTACTTTGTTACCTGGAAGAATAACAAACTGTGCAAGGATGGAGGTTGTAGGAGCAAGGAGAACAAGTTGTCTGTAAAGTTGGTGGATGCCTATTTTCCATTTTGCAGTCCCTTGTCTCCCTCTTGTGGCCTCCTGGAGGCAACTAGCTGTGCAAAAAAAAGACAGCCTGGCGGCCGGCTGTTGCAGTGTTGCCCTCTCAGGCAACACTGAGTGACTGACTGAGCCGCACCGTCTTATATAAAGTTCAGACGGAACTTTGCACGTGTCATAGTGGAGCCCTCAGGATTCCAGAGCCAGCTTTCTGACATCATAATGGGGCCTCAGAGATAAAAGCCTGGGCCCAGGCAGTGTTGGTCAGTGCTGCTCAGCAGGCAGCACTGGACTGGACTGGATTACAGCTGATACAAGGTGTGAAGGAACAAGGGGTGGCTGTGGGCATGCACTTGCTGCCGCTGCCAGTGTTTATCTGCATGGCAGGAGGGCATTTGGGCGTTGCCAGGAAGGCGTTTTTATGTAGATTCCTCCTCTTTCAGCACTGCATTGTGGTGCAAGCAAAAGAAGCAAATCCTGTCTGGCTTCCTCTCCGGCCTTTATTCACCTCCCGCTTAGTAGCTGTAAATGTGTGTGAGCCTGCAGGGCCCCATGGAATTGCCTAGGAGTAGGCTGAATCAATCGCTGCAAGGGGTGAACAGCAGTATTAGGCAGGCTCGGTCAACGGCCGGCCCATTCGGGTTATCGCTTCTCGGCCTTTTGGCTAAGATCAAGTGTAGTACCTGCTCAAGCTGAGGTTAGTAATCATCCCTGCCGGTGGTACGTGGGCCATCGTAGGGGGATGACAGAACGCCGAGGTGAGGGCAGGGAACCACAACGGTCATCGCTCTGGTGTACGCATTTGGTTTAAAGGTACCATTTGTAGGTGACCAGGCGACCGCCGGATCGAGGTCATTAGGCCGGGTAGTTTGGAAGCCCGAGTTGCTACGTGCCCCAGGGCTGGTGACCCTGGGGTGCCCTAACTCACTGGGGGTGGGATCCCACTGAGTGAAGGCACACTTGCACGCACTCTCTTTCACGCTATATGAGCACACACCTTTATTCTCCCGGCCTTCTGGCTGGGAGATGAGGAATTTTTTATACCTGGCGGATGTCCAGGCTGTATCACAGCGCACATCCACTTATTTAATTTTGTTTTTCACTGTGTGTTTGTCACAAGGATTTTGGGATGCGGTGCCCTTTTGGGACCCTCCTGAGGTCTAGGGGGAAAATGTGTGGCCTTCTGGTTCCTTTTTCCCCTGCAACCCGGCCTCCCTTCTTCGGAGGGGAGGTGCAACTAGGATGCAGGCTCCTAGGTGGACACTGGGGTGGCAGCCCAGGTAGAAGCCTAGGAGTGTGTTTGGGTCTCCCTAAGCTTCGGCGAGGGGGGACCATCGATCCTTGATCCTCTAGGCCTATGGTTTGGAGGGTCAGGGAATGGTTATGCGGGGCCTCTCTCTTTTAAGAGAAGGGCTGCGATAGACCGCATCCTTGTGCACTTTTTGTGTGGCACCTCTGCACTTTTTATGCACTTGGGTGATAGAAAGCACGACTCGGGCTTTCAATAAAAAAAAAAAAAAAAAAATCTGTTCTTATCAGTTTAATATCTGATACGTCCCCTATCTGGGGACCATATATTAAATGGATTTTTAGAACAGGGAGATGGAAATAGAGCTTGCTCTGTCCACTCCACGCATTGACCTGGTATTGCAGTATTTCCAGGACTGGTGCACCCTTCCCTTATGTGTTGACTAAAATCAGATTCCAAAAGTGCTATTTGTGTTTGCTATTGTTTTTGTCTTTCTGATGGGATCTCCCCTTTTAATCCCATTATTTCAACACCTGTTGGACAATGCATTTGTACAGTCATGTGTGATAATGAGCTAATTTATTAAATGCAATTAATTAATACATTGCCACCTCTTGTTGTGTGTGTGTCTTCTGTGTTTCTGTGTTTCCGGCATTTCACATTGGAACAGCTCATTCACCTTCCTTGTCTTCTCTCCGCCCTCCCTCCTAGGTAAGTTAAAGAGCTGCACCTGAGCCAGCCACTGATTGATGCAGCACCACAGTCAAATAGTGGAGTGGAGTGGAGTAGGGGAACAGCAAACAGCCATTAAAGCAGCCAGCCGCCTACCCGCCACAATGGACCTACCTGTGTACACTAGATGGATGTGATGGAATGTACTGTCGTCCCTACATTTCAAGAAGAAGTAAGAATTGCAGTTGCAACAAACCCTTGCTTGCCTACAAAGAGAGCAGCAATTTGGATTTGTTACTTTGTTACCTGGAAGAATAACAAACTGTGCAAGGATGGAGGTTGTAGGAGCAAGGAGAACAAGTTGTCTGTAAAGTTGGTGGATGCCTATTTTCCATTTTGCAGTCCCTTGTCTCCCTCTTGTGGCCTCCTGGAGGCAACTAGCTGTGCAAAAAAAAGACAGCCTGGCGGCCGGCTGTTGCAGTGTTGCCCTCTCAGGCAACACTGAGTGACTGACTGAGCCGCACCGTCTTATATAAAGTTCAGACGGAACTTTGCACGTGTCATAGTGGAGCCCTCAGGATTCCAGAGCCAGCTTTCTGACATCATAATGGGGCCTCAGAGATAAAAGCCTGGGCCCAGGCAGTGTTGGTCAGTGCTGCTCAGCAGGCAGCACTGGACTGGACTGGATTACAGCTGATACAAGGTGTGAAGGAACAAGGGGTGGCTGTGGGCATGCACTTGCTGCCGCTGCCAGTGTTTATCTGCATGGCAGGAGGGCATTTGGGCGTTGCCAGGAAGGCGTTTTTATGTAGATTCCTCCTCTTTCAGCACTGCATTGTGGTGCAAGCAAAAGAAGCAAATCCTGTCTGGCTTCCTCTCCGGCCTTTATTCACCTCCCGCTTAGTAGCTGTAAATGTGTGTGAGCCTGCAGGGCCCCATGGAATTGCCTAGGAGTAGGCTGAATCAATCGCTGCAAGGGGTGAACAGCAGTATTAGGCAGGCTCGGTCAACGGCCGGCCCATTCGGGTTATCGCTTCTCGGCCTTTTGGCTGCGACCAAGTGTATTCGTACAGGAGGTTTCAGTCAGAAGGTGCCTGGGGTACCCGGCTACTTGGCCTGGGGGGATCGTCACTGGTTTATCGCCTTGACTTCACCCCCCTGCAGCTATTGGGTAGTCGGACTAGTCCTCAGGCAACGGGAAGGGATCGCTAGGCGGACAGCTTGCGCTGGACGGCCTAGAAGGGCGGAAAAACTTGTTGGGACAAGCAGGAATGCCGTTCACCTATGGGTTTGTAACTGGGGAGACCCAGTTACGCCAAACCATCCGGATCGAGGTCGGAGAGGAACATCGCCAGCGGAAGAACCTGAAATTCATAGTAGGGGAAATCCTGCTTGGCTCCTTCGGCCTCAGACGGGAAAATATCCTGTGTCTGAATGACCAGGAAGGCCGCGGTCGGTATACCATCTCCTTCTGCACCGCGGCCTGCTGCGATACGATCTGTGCAGCCCTGTCTGGTTCCGACCAGACAGATGAGCGCCTAGATGGGCTTCATTTTTCTCTCCTCTACGGAGAAGAGTCTATTCCACTGGTCGTGGTAATGCATAGCCCCTTTGTCCCCGCCAAGGACATTGACACATTCCTAGGGCGCTATTGCAAGGAAATTCACTTCTCGCATGAAGTAAAAAATGCTGAGGGATTTTGGAACGGAAAGAGAAAGTACTTTGTCAAGTTCTTTCAAGACCCCAATGGCATACGTGGCTTTGTGCACCCTCCAGCGAATTTTGCCATTGGGAAGAACCGGGGATACCTGTTTTACCCCCAGATGCCCCGGTTTTGCTGGAACTGCCAAAAATATGGGCACACAAAAGAGTCATGCAGTGAAAACCGTGTTGTTCGCTGTAACAAATGTGGAGGCCTGGGGCACGTGGCCGCCAAGTGCAGTTCCAGAGCAACATGTAACCTGTGCGGGGAGGCAGGTCACATGTATAAAGACTGTCCTAAAAGAACGCAGTCATTGAGGGGTGGGCCTAGGCCTGGTCCATCCCGTCCAGGGCCAGGGCAGCAGTCCACAACAGGTGCGGACTCTGCTGGTAATGCCCCGGAAACGGCACCCGCCGAAGGGCCAGGACCAAGACCCTCCAAGTCACGAGTGGAGGGTGGTCCTGGGGATTCCAAAGGGCCGGAGCAGGGCTGTTCTGGTTCTGCGATGAAGGCCCCGAGCTCCATACCTGAGTCGGTTGGTAGGAAATCTCGCCGGTCCTCGGTGCCGTCAAAGGAGGACTGGGCAGAGGTGGTGGCTGGTGATGATCCAATTAAGGGATCTAGAAGGAGGGGCTCCACGCTGGACCTCCCTGCCACCAGCTGCCTCCGACCGACTGAGAAGCCCGAGTCTGACCCTCTTATTACGCCAACAGGGGGTCGGGCATTGACGGCTTCAGGTGCAGTAGGCAAGATGACGAGAGAGAAGGAGGGGACCTCACAGGCTCCTGAGCGCCCTGAGCAGATGAGTGACCCGGAGATACCTGCAGCCGTACCGGAGGTAGCAGCGGCCGGAGTTCGCGATGGTGATGACAACAGCCAGGAGTCGGAGGTGACATCCAGTGACGGGGAGGAGGAATCAAGGATGGACCTGACGAGTACGGGGAAAAGGCTAAGAGAAGAAGATGTGCCCACCATAAAGAGGAAGACAATATGCCGCAGCTCGGATGAGAGTGAGTTCAGGGGAAGAGTCGGGTCGATTCATATATCTGGCTCTGACCCTGGGAAAATCCTGGAGTTTGCATCCCCTGATACAGGGGAGTCTGGCTCCCAATTTATATCGGAGTCGGATTCCTCGGAGGTGGACACTGACGCCTAACAATAACTATGCCTTGTATTCCTCTGAAAGTTGCCTCGCTAAATGTGAGGTCCCTAAAGAGCCCTGTTCGCAGGGCTGCTTTATTCTCTTTTCTACAGACTATGGACTTTGATTTTTGCCTACTGCAGGAGTGTGGAATCCCTAACAGCATGGACTATATGGACTTGAAAAAAGACTGGAAGCTGGGCCCTTCGGTGTGGTCGGGTGCTAATGACTGTCGTTCTTCAGGTGTGGGATTGCTCTGCCGTGGCCATTCTATTTCGATACAAACCGTCACTGAGATTATGCCTGGCAGAGCTATTTTAACCCACCTGCACATTAATGGACTTTTAATACGTATTTTAAATGTCTATGCCCCTCCTGATAAACAGGAGCGGGCAGAGCTTTTTAATATTTTACCACTGTTTTGTGTTGGGTCTACCCCCCTGCTGGTAGGAGGTGATTTTAACTGCACAAGAGAAGGAGAAGGCCGGCAGGGTGGGGATGCAAATAGAAAAGACCGCACTACCTACCTGCTCAAAAATTTTATTGAAGATTTTAAATTGCGCGATTGCTGGAGGGAACTCTTGCCAGGAGACGCAGGTGCCACATGGTCTAATGGAAGAGTGAGCTCCAGAATCGATTTTATTTTTGCTTCCCATGATTTTATCTCTCAAAAATGTATGATTTTAACAAATATATTTTCAGACCATAAGCTCCTTAGTGTGTCCCTGGAGCTGGAGGGAGAGCAAAAAGTGAGTAAGGGCCTCTGGAGGTTAAACACCACGCTCCTAGAGGACCCTGAAAACAAAAGTGAGTTTGTGCGGACCTACCAGTGCTGGCAATCACAGAAAAAGCCCCACGAGACCATGCTGCACTGGTGGGAGGGCATTAAACCCAGAATTAAATTATTTTTTATCCGAGCAGGTAGGAAGAAAGCTAGAGAAAAGAAACAGTGGTTTTATGTTCTTAATAAGCGTTTGCATGTGCTTTTTAAACTAAAGGATGTTGGGTTTGAGGTGGATTCGGATATTTTAAATTTAAAAGCTGAAATAAAAAAATGTTTAGATGATAAAGGCAAACAAATCATTTTTAACTCCCATGTAAAACACCTTGAAGAAGATGAGAAGTGCTCCCGATTCTTTTTTAAAAAGGTAAATGGTAGGCGAGATGCTATTTTGAACCTAGAAGGGGAGACTTCTATGGGAGGAATGTTGAATGCAGCTTTTAACTTTTACCAACTCCTTTTTAGTAAAAAAGCTATTGATAAATCCTTTTTAAATCATGCTCTTAACTCCCTTGATTTTAAGTTAGATATTTTAGACCAGGAGGTTTTATCCCGAGATCTTAATTTAGAGGAACTTTTATCTGTTTTTAAAAGTTTTTCAGCGGGAAAGGCCCCTGGGGAGGATGGGTTGCCTATTGAATTTTATCTAACTTTTTGGGATGTTTTAAAAGAGGATATGATTTTACTGTACAAAGAGGTTTTTATCACTGAAGAGCTGCCCCCTTCCTGGAGAAGGGGGATCGTGTCTTTAATTTTTAAAAAAGGTGAAAAGGACCAACTGAAAAATTGGCGTCCCATTACACTTTTAAATGTAGACTACAAGATTTTAGCCAAATTGATAGCGGTCCGTTTTAAACCTTTTATCAGTAAGCTAATCCACCCAAACCAGGTCTGTGGGGTACCTGGTAGATCTATCACTGAGTCCCTTAATATTTTAAGAGATGTTATTTGGTATTTTAAAGATCGAGGCCAAAATCTTGCTATTTTATCACTAGACTTTGAAAAGGCCTTTGATAGAGTGTCCCATGAGTTCCTTTTTATGGTTCTTAAAAAGATGGCGGTGCCTGATTTTATGATAAGTCGTGTTATGCTTTTATATCGGTCCTGTTTTAGTGAAATTTCTGTAAATGGATTTTTAACTAAAGGTGTTCCTCTTTTATCTGGAGTCAAGCAAGGGTGCCCATTGTCTCCCCTACTATTTATATGCGCAATGGAGCCCCTGTTAGCTATGCTCAGAAGTGACAAAGTAGTCAGAGGCGCCCCGATACCTGGTGGGAGGGGTAACCAAATAAAGGTATTGGGCTACATGGATGACGTAACAATTTTATGCCCTGATTCAACATCCATGAGGAGGGCGCTGAGGAACACCACCTTTTTCTGCGAGGCTTCTGGTTTTAAACTAAACATTGATAAATGTGATTGTTTTAATATAGGAGGCTGGGATTCCTCCCTGACCCCAGGAGTCAGAATGCAGAAGGACCAGATTAAAATTTTAGGCATTGTTTTTAATCAGGCGAACAATGGGACCTCTAACTGGGACTCAGTGATAGCAAAAATAGAGAAGAAGGTTTTAATGTGGAATCTTAGGAGCCTCACGATGGAGGGGAAAATTTTAATTATAAAAATGGTTTTAATCCCAATAATGCTTTATGTTGCCATGGTTTTCCCTCCGTCCATTTTATATATTAAAAAGCTAACACGCATTTGTTTTATGTTTCTGTGGGGCTCCAAGATGGAAAAATTAAAACGTGATGTTATGTATAAATGTAAGGACAATGGCGGGAGAGATGTTCCTAACCTTTTTACATTTTTTTATATCAAATATTTCTGCTTCTGTTTTAAAATGTTTAAATCCGATGGCATTTTTAGCTGCTTTTTAAAATATGCAGCGGGCATGGTTTTTAAGCGTTGGTCTCGTATCTCCCTAAATTCTCCTGTGCTTCTGTGTCCCCCAAAACACTATGTGGTGCTGGAGAAGACTGTCAGGCTCCTGAGCCTCCATGAGTTGGAGCCTGATATATTGGGGGACCAGAGGAAGGTGTCAGTGGCGTGTAGACACAGAGAAGAAATGGTGGCAGTTTCCAATCTCTCACAGGCAAGGTCCAAGCAAGTGTGGCGGAATGTTTTTGGGAAATACCTTGCAAATGTGCATAAGGACCTTGCCTGGGCGATCGTGCACCAGTGCCTCCCTACACGTGAGTTCCAACACAGGCGAGGACTGGTGGCGAGAGCCAAGTGCCCGAGAGATATGTGCAGAAATGATGAGACGGTAATGCACTTATTCTGGAACTGCCACTATGCACAGGAGATTTGGAGGAAGGCTGGCCTTTTATTAAAATGGATTTGCGGTCTTAACGATTTTAAATACGAGTACGTTTTTTATGGCCTTTTTACCTGCCCATCATTCAGACAGCAGATGATCTGCTGGATGATTATTAATTGTTTTAAAAATGCCATCTGGAAGGTTAGGAACATTCTTCTTTTTAAACGTGATTTTATTGATATTAAAGATTGTGTTAAAATCGCGTTGAGTGAATTATATGTATATTATCTAAGAGACAAAAAACATCTCGGAGCAAAAGAGGCGGCATCCATGTGGTGTCTGTCTCTATGGAACACAATTATTATGTAAATTATCCATGTATTTATAATTGTGATTTTATTGCTTGTTTTATGATGTTTTATCCTGCCATTGTCATACTTTTAAAGAAACCTTCTTCTCGTTGAAAATATATTGCCTTTATCGTTTTAATGAAATGTATTAAAAATAAACATTTTTAGTACCGAATTTTATGCTATAAAAAGGTTTTTTAATGAAATGTATTAAAAACGTTTTATTACTAATCTTATTGGACAATTGAATGTATAAACAAATTTATTATTACGGAATTTTATTTAACAGCATTTTATTACTGAATTTTATTTTGTAAAAATTGCATTCTATGTATGTGAATATTTGTCAATAAAATTTTGTTGAAACCTTTATCTGTTCTTATCAGTTTAATATCTGATACGTCCCCTATCTGGGGACCATATATTAAATGGATTTTTAGAACAGGGAGATGGAAATAGAGCTTGCTCTGTCCACTCCACGCATTGACCTGGTATTGCAGTATTTCCAGGACTGGTGCACCCTTCCCTTATGTGTTGACTAAAATCAGATTCCAAAAGTGCTATTTGTGTTTGCTATTGTTTTTGTCTTTCTGATGGGATCTCCCCTTTTAATCCCATTATTTCAACACCTGTTGGACAATGCATTTGTACAGTCATGTGTGATAATGAGCTAATTTATTAAATGCAATTAATTAATACATTGCCACCTCTTGTTGTGTGTGTGTCTTCTGTGTTTCTGTGTTTCCGGCATTTCACATTGGAACAGCTCATTCACCTTCCTTGTCTTCTCTCCGCCCTCCCTCCTAGGTAAGTTAAAGAGCTGCACCTGAGCCAGCCACTGATTGATGCAGCACCACAGTCAAATAGTGGAGTGGAGTGGAGTAGGGGAACAGCAAACAGCCATTAAAGCAGCCAGCCGCCTACCCGCCACAATGGACCTACCTGTGTACACTAGATGGATGTGATGGAATGTACTGTCGTCCCTACATTTCAAGAAGAAGTAAGAATTGCAGTTGCAACAAACCCTTGCTTGCCTACAAAGAGAGCAGCAATTTGGATTTGTTACTTTGTTACCTGGAAGAATAACAAACTGTGCAAGGATGGAGGTTGTAGGAGCAAGGAGAACAAGTTGTCTGTAAAGTTGGTGGATGCCTATTTTCCATTTTGCAGTCCCTTGTCTCCCTCTTGTGGCCTCCTGGAGGCAACTAGCTGTGCAAAAAAAAGACAGCCTGGCGGCCGGCTGTTGCAGTGTTGCCCTCTCAGGCAACACTGAGTGACTGACTGAGCCGCACCGTCTTATATAAAGTTCAGACGGAACTTTGCACGTGTCATAGTGGAGCCCTCAGGATTCCAGAGCCAGCTTTCTGACATCATAATGGGGCCTCAGAGATAAAAGCCTGGGCCCAGGCAGTGTTGGTCAGTGCTGCTCAGCAGGCAGCACTGGACTGGACTGGATTACAGCTGATACAAGGTGTGAAGGAACAAGGGGTGGCTGTGGGCATGCACTTGCTGCCGCTGCCAGTGTTTATCTGCATGGCAGGAGGGCATTTGGGCGTTGCCAGGAAGGCGTTTTTATGTAGATTCCTCCTCTTTCAGCACTGCATTGTGGTGCAAGCAAAAGAAGCAAATCCTGTCTGGCTTCCTCTCCGGCCTTTATTCACCTCCCGCTTAGTAGCTGTAAATGTGTGTGAGCCTGCAGGGCCCCATGGAATTGCCTAGGAGTAGGCTGAATCAATCGCTGCAAGGGGTGAACAGCAGTATTAGGCAGGCTCGGTCAACGGCCGGCCCATTCGGGTTATCGCTTCTCGGCCTTTTGGCTAAGCTCAAGTGGCTTGTCAGAGGGTCTCCTAGCCTGTCATACCCTTGGCCTTAGAGCATTGGCAGTTTACTGTCTGAAGTTCTATGCTGCTATAAGGGGAAGACCACGGAGAACAAGAAGGCGATCGACTGAGTTCCCAGACAGGGATACAGATAATATGGCTTCTTATGGCCGAATCCGATTCCTTGAGCGTGGACAAAATTTTGTGAAGAACGGCATCCGAATTGATATTGGAGAAAATTATCGGGAGGAGTTCGGATTGAAACATCTGGCTACAGAGATCCTGTTTGGACTTCTTCTGGTGGAAAAGAATGACATTCTCTGCCTACAACATCCGGCAAAAGACTATTACATCCTGGTCTTGGAGACAACAGCTGCCTGCCAGAACTTCTACCAGACTCTGAAATTGAAAGAGGGGAGTCCAGAGCTGGAGGGACTTAAATTCACGTTGCTCTACTCCTATGGTGAAGCGTATGTGACTGTCTTCATGTACAATCCGTATGTCACCATGGACAATATTGCTCGGTTCCTGCTGCGGTATTGTACGGACATTAAAAATGGCCAGAAGGTGATGGACGAAGTTGGCCTATGGACAGGCAAATACAAATTTTTGGTGAAGTTTGGAGCAGACCCAGATGGGATTGGGGGAGTTCACCACCCGCCTTCCAATTTCACCATTGGCCGTGACAGAGGCTATCTTTTCTACAACAATATGCCCTCCTATTGTAGGAAATGTAGGAAGTTTGGGCACAAGCCAGATGGATGTAAAGCAGAGGCGGCTGACACACGCTTCTGCAGTCACTGTGGGAAGCTTGGCCACAATAGAGACGAGTGTCAGGAGGAGATCACATGTAATCTGTGTGGTGGGAAGAGACACACATTCAAAGATTGCCCAGATAGGGTAAAGACTTGGGCGCAGGTTGCAGCGTCAGCTCAACAACAACCTGGACTGACTATTCTATCCAAGGAGCCTGCTGCTGGGCCATCTGTTGCTGGCCTCATACGGAAGGTGGCCCCAGTATCAGAGGGAAAAAAGAACCTATCCATTATCCTGAGTCCTTCCGTAATGGTGGCCGGTCCTGTAGCAGTTACAGAGTCCGATGTCCCATCCGAGGCCGAGGGTCTGTCATCTAGCGGTTCTCGTGTGACTGATGTCCGCTCTCCCAGTCTTCCTGATGGCCAAGAGGATGACTGGGGTGAAGTGATGGAGCTGGAGGAGAAAAGAAAAAGGAAAAAGGTTGAGTCGGCTGAGTCAAGTAGTGTCAAGTCGAAAAAGGCTATGAAGGCAAAATTAAAAGACGTACAGCCAGTGCTGGCAATGGAGACACCGCAGCCAGTATCGGCAATTGAAATGTCCCAACCTATCCAGCCCACCATGGATATCCAGGAGTTCGCAACTCCAAGCCTGGGGGATATACTTCCTGAACTTTCTGATTCTGATGGGTCATCATGAAGTCTGAATGATGTCCTGTCTGAAGTTGCTCTCGCTGAATGTGAGGAGTGTGAGGAGCTCTGCCAGAAGGGCTGCCTTTTTTTCGTTTTTGAGCACATTGAACTTTGATATTGTTTTTCTGCAAGAATGTGATATAGATCACAGTATGGACTATAAAGAGCTGAGAGACAGTTGGCCTCACGGACAATCGGTTTGGTCAGGCGAAAATTCAAATAAGTCAACAGGAGTAGGCGTTTTATTGAAAGGGCAGAATTGCCGAATTATTTCCTTTGTTGAACTTATCCCCGGGAGGGCGCTTTTAGTTATTGTTGACTATAATGGGAGTGAAGTGAAACTCCTCAATGTGTATGCCTCACCTGATACTAATGAAAGGTCAGAATTGATTGAAGATATCCAGCCATTTATTGCCGGCTCAACATCGCTTGTAGTAGCAGGTGATCTCAACTGTGCACTCGAAAGTGAAGATCGAACTGGAGGTGCTGCAAGAAGAGTAGATAAAACCGTACAACAGTGGAAAAATTTCATTTGCGATTTTGAATTGTCTGATGTATGGAGGAGTCTGAAGAGGTCTGAACCAGGTTATACCTGGGAGAACGTTACAGTCAAGTCCAGACTGGATTATGTACTCACATCCAAAAATATGAAGCCAGTGGATATTAAGATTGAAGACAATATCTTCTCTGACCATAAAATGCTCAGTGCAACTATTCATATCCCTGCAAATGAAAGAGGAAGAGGAGTATGGAGATTAAATACCAGCTTTCTGGAAGACAAAGTGATGCAGGAGGAATTCATTGTAGCCTATAAAAAATGGGCAACTGCTAAAGGAAAATTTCCATCAATCCTAGAATGGTGGGACAATACTAAAGAGAAGATCAAGAACTTCTTCTTAGATTATGGGATTAAAAGAGCCAGAGAGAAGAAAAGGTGGTACAAGAGACTCAACACAAAATTACAGACTTACCTGAGTTTGAAGAGCGCTGGTGTTGATATCGCTGACCTGGTGGGAAAAATTAAGAAAGAAATTAAAGAGGTCATCCATCAAAAAGGACAAGAAGTGATCTTTAATACTAAAGTGCAACAGTTGGAAAATAACGAGAAATGTTCACGCTTCTTTTTCAAGAAAAGTATGGAACAGAAAAATATCATGACCAATATCGCTGGTCAAACCAGCAAAGAAGGTATGCTTCAAGAGGCCAAGAAATTCTATCAGTCTCTCTTTGACAAAAAGAAGATAGATATGTCTTTTGTCTCACACGCCCTAGAAGCGCTAGAACTTAAGCTTGGCCAAGCTGAGAAAGAAGACTTATGCAAGGAACTTACCTTGGGAGAACTCCTGAGTGTAATCAAGAGTTTCGCAAGAGGGAAGGCTCCAGGATCAGATGGTCTATCAGTGGAGTTCTATTCAACATTCTGGAACACTCTGAAGGAAGACCTGCTGGAGATCTTCAAAGCAGCAATGAAGAGCGAGCTGTTACCTGAGTCATGGAGGAGAGGAATAGTTACTTTGCTGTTCAAGAAAGGAGACAAGACCAGTCTTGAAAATTGGAGGCCAATAACCCTCCTCAATGTCGATTACAAGGTGTTATCCAAAATCTTGGTTAATAGAATTAAGAAACACATCGACAAGGTCATCCACCAAGACCAAGTTTGTGGGGTACCGGGTAGAAGTATTGCAGATAACCTAAATACCATCAGGGACTGCATCTGGTACTCCAAAGACAGAAAGCAAGATTTGGCCGTGTTGTCACTGGACTTTCAGAAGGCCTATGACCGAGTCTCGCACGAGTTCCTGTGGCTTGTGCTGAAGAAAATGAATTTTCCTGAGACAGTGATCAAACAAGTCGCATTACTGTACAAAGAATCCTATAGCCAAGTTACCATTAATGGCTTCTTGTCTGGAAAAGTGGATCTGATGTCTGGGGTAAAACAAGGATGCCCCCTGTCGCCCATCCTCTTCATCTGTGTCCTCGAACCCCTGCTCACGCTGTTGAGGAAAGATAAGATCATTAGAGGGGTGCCGATTCCAGGAGGAGGTGGGCAGTCAGTGAAAGTAAGTGCCTATATGGACGATGTCAATATTCTATGCTCCAATAAACAATCTGTGAGGAGGGCGCTACTGCTAACAGACTTCTTCTGTCAAGCATCAGGATTCAGATTGAATAAGAATAAGTGTGACTGCTTCACACTGAAGGAATGGAGGGATTTCGACTTACCTGAGGTCAATACCCAGTGCGACAGAATCAAAATTCTTGGTGTCATATTCACGCCCCAGAATGATGGAAAAGAAAGCTGGGAGCTGATAAGTGAAAAGGTGAAGAAGAAGATTGAGTTTTGGAAACTCAGACAGCTAACAATTGAAGGGAAGAACTTGGTCATCAAGGCACTAGTACTACCTCTGCTGTTGTACTTGAGCCAGGTTTTTCTACCAAGCGAAAATCGTCTTAAGGAACTCCAAAGGATATGTTTCCATTTCATCTGGAATTCAAAAATGGAGAAAGTTAGACGAGAGATAATGTACAAGCAGAAGAAGAATGGAGGAAAGGAGATTATCTTCTTTAAACGCTTTCTATATCTGCAGTATTTCTCCTTGTGTTTCAAGAACATCAAGACGAATAAAACCTGGGCCTATTTTCTAAGGTATGCTGCTGGACACGTGTTCAGAAAGAGAAAGTGGATAGAGCTGCCCCTTACAAAGCCTACCTTGCTGCTACCACCTGTGCAGTATGTATGTTTGGAAAGAACCATCCGTGTCTACCAACTGGAAGGTATGGAACAGGAACATCTTAAGAATGCCAGAAAGCTGAGAATGTTGCTGGACAGTCACCAAGAGACAACAAATGTGAGTAACTTCACTACATCAAAGTCTATGGAGCTATGGAGAAACACCAATGCTCCTTACCTATCCAATGTTCTTAAAGACTTGTCTTGGATGATTCTACACGAAAGTCTCCCTACCAGGGCATTTCAGTATAGAAGAGGGCTCGTCTCCACTCCAAGATGCCCAAGAGCTGGGTGTCCTGGAGAAGAAAGCGTCATGCACTTAATGTGGAACTGTGACTATGCTCAGAAGGTATGGAAAACTGTTGGCATCCTACTGAAATTTACCTGTGAATTAAGGTTCCTGAACCATGAAGTGGTGCTGTATGGAGACTTCAAGCATCCTGTGGGAGAGAAGAAGAGAGTGTTGTGGATTATCTTGAACTGTTTAAAAAATGCCCTATGGAAGGTGCGCAACATCTTACTGTTCAGAAGAGACACCATTTCCGAGAAAGACTGTATAAAGCTGGCCCTAAGTGAAATTTACGTCTTCTATTTGTTGGACAGGAAGAGAGTGGGTCCAAAAGCCTCAAGCTGGTGGAATTTAAGAAGTTGGAACGTCCTGTTGGAAGATGTTTGAACTGAAGCTTTTTTCTGTTTCGCAGATTTTATAAGAAATAGCTGAATAAGAACTAAAAAAATTAAAATGTAAAAATCTGTTCTTATCAGTCCTTGTAAGGATAGATAGCTCGGAGAACCACTGGGGGCTATAAACACTAGCTTAGCGATCCAAGAGCGTTCCAGACGAAGCCGGCGACGAACTGCGGAGAAGAACCAGCGAAGACGACGATCCAGAAGGGAGAAGCCGCCATCGGGGAAGAAGCTCCGGGAGATCGCTGCCGGGAAGAAGAAGGAGAACTGCGACAGAGACCTTCGGAGAAGAGCCGCTGCTGAAGGGGATCTTTGAAGAAGCTCGGCCGCAGAAGAAGCTCGACGAGGAACCGCTGCGGAAGAAATTTCGTGGAAGAACCTCGGCCAGCAAGGAGAAGATTTGCATAGCTCCGCCCCCTTCGGGAAAGAGCTATCGAAGGTCCTCCCCAAGCGACAGGAACAGCTGGAAGAAGCCATGGCCTCAACCAGCAACCCTGCCACCCAGAAGAAGAAGGCTGATGGACCAGGTGAGCCGGCCCAGGCCAGGACATCTCCTCCTGAAGCCTCCTCAAGCCAACAGGCCACCAGGAAGCCGAACCAGGCTGCTCCAACCCTGGAGCCCTGGATGAAGCAGACGGTGGCCCTGAAGCTGAAGGAGGTGGACGGGAGAGTGCCGGACATGACGGAAGAAGTGTTCTGCCAGAAGATGCTCCTGGACCAGGGCTTCGCTAAGCCGGAGACCATCAGCATCCAGGCCTTCATGACCGGGATGTTCTTCGTGACCTTCGCTTCGATCAACATCTGCAGAAGGTACTGGGAGATGGTGAAAGCGGCGAGGCCTGAATCCCCTTTCTCTCGCTTTGTGGGCAACTGCCCTGTCCAAAGAGAGGAAAGGCGGGTGACGGTCTCAATGCGGAACCCACACACCCCCGGCAAAGACATCACCACGCTCCTGAAGCGGTTCTGCACAGTGGTGAGGGAACCCACCCACATCCTGAACGGACTCGGCTTCTGGACTGGCAAGTGGTCGGTAATCGTCCGACTGAACAAGGATTCGAGCGCGGAAGACGGCCTCCAGCACCTGCCCCAGTCATTCTCGCTGGGCAACTCCTACGGCCTCATCTACTACCCGGACATGCCGCAGATCTGCAGGAGATGCAGCAAGAAGGGTCATTCGGTGAAGGACTGCAAGGAGGACGCCTGCAAGAACTGCCGGGTAACAGGACACGAGACCAAAGACTGCCCGAAACGGACAATGTGCAACCTCTGCGGACAAGCAGCCCACTCCTACAAGGACTGCCCGAAGAGGGATCGATCCTGGGCAACTGTAGCGGCGAAAGCTCCGGCCAGAGGGAACCCCGCCCCAGCCAGAGCTCCAGCGGCGCAGAAGACCGGGAATAAGAAGGATGGTAAGAAGACGACAGTCCCTCCCCCCCGTCTCCCGGCCCTCCCTCGCCCTACCCTTCCCACCCTCCCTCGCCCGGCCCTCCCCACCCCCCCGTCCCCAACCCCTGTCACCCCCACTGAGGCTCTCACCTTCTCCTACCCACCCATCTCAGTGGTCCTGTCACCTGCACCTCTCCCAACCCAGCCTCCCTTCTCCCCAGCTCCAGCAGCACTAACATCTTCCCCTCCAGCTGCTGGAGTCCTCTCCCTGGAGGATTTTCCCCCTCTTGTCTCCTCAGGTGCCATCCAGAGGAAGAGAAAGGTGAGGGACAGCCCAGCTGCTGAGTCCTCAAAGCGACAAGTCGTAGAAATCTGCGAAGATTCCCTTGCGCAGCAGGAGGAAATGGAGCAGATGGTGGAGGAACTCGTGTCTGAACCTGAGGTCATCGACTTCACAACAGACATCCAGGTGGCTACAATCCTGGAACAATTTTTGTCAGAGGGCCTGCTGGATCTTTCGGACCCGCCAGGAGAGGAGGATCCGCCCGACCGGACTGGTAACTAAGGTGTATCGTTTGCACTGACCTTCTTTATTCTCCCCCATGGCTGCTAAACTTAACATCTTTAGCCTCAATGTGAGGAGTGTTAGAGATAGGACTAGATGTCAGATGGTGCTAACTTTTCTTTCCAAGCAGTCGAGTGATGTATTTATGCTGCAGGAATGTACTCTCCCCTCTTCCAGGTCATACCATCATCTGGCCAGGCAGTGGACCCATGGCCCGTCCTACTGGTCTGGTGGGGGCGACTGTAAGTCTGCAGGGGTTGCCATCCTGATTAGGGGAGGCGTATTTACTGTTGACTCTGTCCAGGAGCTCGCCTGCGGCCGCTTGTTGGTCGTAGACGGTTCCTGGGCAGGAGAGCCGATTAGGCTCATCAACGTGTACGCTCCCCCTATGAAGGCTGAGCGCCTGGAACTATTCCAGACCCTGCGGACCCAGCTCGCCACCACTAGGGCAGTGGTGATGGCCGGGGACTTCAACTGCCCCATCGAAGAGGATGGACGAAGTTCCGGCACTTCAATCAAACTGGATGTCAGTTCCAAACTGCTTATCGAGATGGTAACCGAAGCATCCTTGCAGGACGTTGTGGGCTCCATGGGGATCGGCTCTGTGAACTATTCATGGAGCCGACCCGATGGCTCACTTCGTTCTCGGATTGACTTTGTGTTCACCTCCCGGGCAGTCAAGCAGCATGGGCACTCCATGGTCCCCTGCTTCTTCTCCGACCACAGGGCCATTCTCTTCCAGGGTGCCATCGGCCACGGTTTTCCTCCCGGCCCTGGCTCCTGGAAGCTGAATTGTGCCCTGCTGGAAAGAGAGGAGGTACTGGCGGAACTTAGAGACGCCTATATTGTTTGGAGGAATGATAAAGTTTTCTTTGACAAAACCTGTGACTGGTGGGAATATGTTAAAGTTGAATTTCGTTGTTTCTTTCAGGCAAAAAGTCGTCAACAGGCGTGTGAGAGGAAGAGAGACTTCAGAGAGATGCAGCGTCAGCTGCGATCCCTGCAAGACCTCCTTCAATGCGGCTGGGACGTCAGGAAGGAGCTGGAGGAAGCCAAAAAGGGCCTGAAAAGGCACTTTGAGGAGGAATCCAAGCGAATTGTCTTTCGTTCCAAGGTGGAGAACCTGGAGAAGGGTGAGAAATGTAACTCGTTCTTTTTCAGGAAACTCCATGCCGGCCACACGCCCCTGAAGGAACTTCGAGATGAGACCGGAAACATGCATTCTGGGAAGAAGGAGGTGATGGGAGTCGTCACAGACTACTACCGAAGCCTCTACTCCCGGAAAACCACTGACCCCGAAGCCGCCGATAAATTCCTGTCAGGTATCACTAATCATCTTGATCCTGCAGGTACGGAGGCTATGGATGTACCCCTGACGGTGGAGGAACTGCTCTCTGCCGCTAAATCCTTCAGACCCGGCAGGACCCCGGGCAGTGATGGTCTCCCAGCAGAGCTCTATGTAGCGCTGGGGGACTTGATCTGTCCGGACCTGCTGGAGCTCTATGAGGAGATGGTGGTGGAGGGTAGAATGCCACCGTCCTTGAGAGAAGGCATGATCACGATCTTGTATAAGCGGAAGGGGGAGAGATGTGACCTGAAAAACTGGCGTCCCATCTCTCTCCTGAACGTGGACTACAAGATCCTCGCCAAAGTATTGGCCAACAGACTGAAGGTTGTCATCGGACAGATCATCGGATCGGACCAAACCTGCGGCATTCCTGGCCGTAGGGTGGCCGACAGTCTTGCCCTGGTGAGGGACACGGTGCATTACATGCAAAGCCGCCGTACACACGCGGCCCTGGTCAGTCTGGATCAGGAGAAGGCTTTTGACCGGGTCTCTCACGAATTCATGGGTAAGGCTCTGCGTAGGCTGCGGCTTGGCAGGTTGTTCTGTTTGTATGTTAACCTGATGTATTGCGACATTTACAGCTCGGTGCTGGTGAACGGCTGGAAGACTGACCCCTTTCCTGTATCGTCGGGGGTTAGACAAGGCTGTCCTCTTTCACCTCTCCTTTTTGTTTGTGTTATAGAGCTCTTCGCAGAGGCTATCCGGCAGAATGGAGAGATCAGAGGGATCACCGCACCAGGTCCAGGACACTTCGAGGTCAAATGCTCGCTGTACATGGACGACGTGACCGTCTTCTGCGCTGACCAGAGTTCGGTGACTGCACTCGTCCAGACCTGTGAGGAGTTCGGACGCGCTTCAGGGGCAAAAGTCAACTGCGGGAAGTCGGAAGCCATGCTCTTCGGAAAGTGGTATCTGCCTTCTCCTGCCTCCTTCCCGTTTACTATCAAGCTGGACTTCATCAAAATTCTGGGAGTCTGGTTCGGTAAGGAAGGTGCAGCCCTAAAGTCGTGGGAAGAACGCTTGGCCAAAGTCAACCAAAGGATCGGACTGTGGAGCCTCAGACAACTCACTATTGAGGGCAAAGCAATGGTCCTGCGTAACGAAGTCTTGCCTGTGCTACAATACACTGCACAGGCATGGCCCCCTCTTGCCACCGTCTCGAGGGCCATTACCAGGACTGTGTTTCGCTTCATCTGGGGCTCGAAAATGGACAGAGTAAAGCGGACTGTTATGTACAAGGAGCCCCGCAAAGGTGGGAAGGGTATACCCGACATTCCCACTCTGCTGCGGATCGCTTTTGTATGTGACTGTGTTCGTAGGACTCTGAGGACAGCAAACGGCTCTGCGGGCAAGGCCATGTCCCGCTACTTCCTCCTTCCCCTCTGGCGAGGTTTTGGCTGGGACAAGTGGGACAGCTCCTTCCCTTACAACTGGCACGCTCCCTGGTTCTACGGAGATGTCGTCCGGTTTGTGAGGGAGCATCAACTGGAGGGTCTTAAGCCCGACTTGTGGAAACCTAAGACGATCCACAAACACATCAGAGCAAAGGACTCACTGGAGTCTGTTCCAGGGCTTCATGCCGACACTTTGGAGACTGTTTGGACTAACGTGTCATCTGGCAGGTTGACCAACGGGCACAAGGACATTTCATGGATGGCCATCCAGGGAGGACTGCCTCTTAGGTCATTCATGCATGCCCGCAACCTGTGCAAGACCCGGTACTGCCCCAGGTGCCCCTTCACGGAGGAAACATCTTTGCACATTTTCTGGCAGTGCCCCTTTGCACAGGGTCTGTTGAAAGCCTTGGAACATGAACTCAAGGACTCAGTACCCAGGAACAGACTGTCGTACCGCTCGGTACTTTATGGACTATTTCCTGGGAATACCACGGATGGAGCAATCCAGGAAGCCTGGCGCCTTATGAACTGCTTTAAGGACGCTATATGGTTTGCCAGGAACCGTCTGATTTTGCGGAGAGAGAGTGTGTCCGTCCAGGACTGCCGCAGGCTGATCCACAGCCTGCTCAGAGACTATTCCATCTGGGACAGCCCGGACGTCGATGAGGAAGAGGACTGATACTCCCCTTCCCCCCACTCTCCCTTCTTGTGTGTTGTCTTTCAATAAAGCTTCGGGCCTGTGATTTCCCCCTTCCCTATCCCCTCCTACCCACTCCCCTATCCCATCACTTGTCTGTAATGCTTTGTTGTTTGGCATTAGTGAATGCAAGAATGTTAGTGTAGCATGTGGTGTAATGTATAGCATAGGCTAGCCTGTACTGTGTATTATACTGTCATGTTATGTTTGACGACTGTTATTATTTATTATTTGCTGCTTCATGGCTTGCGCTGCGTCGCAGTAATGTTTGTATGATGACGATTGATTGTCAATAAAGCATTTTTCAATCAAAAAATCTGTTCTTATCAGTCCTTGTAAGGATAGATAGCTCGGAGAACCACTGGGGGCTATAAACACTAGCTTAGCGATCCAAGAGCGTTCCAGACGAAGCCGGCGACGAACTGCGGAGAAGAACCAGCGAAGACGACGATCCAGAAGGGAGAAGCCGCCATCGGGGAAGAAGCTCCGGGAGATCGCTGCCGGGAAGAAGAAGGAGAACTTCGGAGAAGAGCCGCTGCTGAAGGGGATCTTTGAAGAAGCTCGGCCGCAGAAGAAGCTCGACGAGGAACCGCTGCGGAAGAAATTTCGTGGAAGAACCTCGGCCAGCAAGGAGAAGATTTGCATAGCTCCGCCCCCTTCGGGAAAGAGCTATCGAAGATCCTCCCCAAGCGACAGGAACAGCTGGAAGAAGCCATGGCCTCAACCAGCAACCCTGCCACCCAGAAGAAGAAGGCTGATGGACCAGGTGAGCCGGCCCAGGCCAGGACATCTCCTCCTGAAGCCTCCTCAGGCGAACAGGCCACCAGGAAGCCGAACCAGGCTGCTCCAACCCTGGAGCCCTGGATGAAGCAGACGGTGGCCCTGAAGCTGAAGGAGGTGGACGGGAGAGTGCCGGACATGACGGAAGAAGTGTTCTGCCAGAAGATGCTCCTGGACCAGGGCTTCGCTAAGCCGGAGACCATCAGCATCCAGGCCTTCATGACCGGGATGTTCTTCGTGACCTTCGCTTCGATCAACATCTGCAGAAGGTACTGGGAGATGGTGAAAGCGGCGAGGCCTGAATCCCCTTTCTCTCGCTTTGTGGGCAACTGCCCTGTCCAAAGAGAGGAAAGGCGGGTGACGGTCTCAATGCGGAACCCACACACCCCCGGCAAAGACATCACCACGCTCCTGAAGCGGTTCTGCACAGTGGTGAGGGAACCCACCCACATCCTGAACGGACTCGGCTTCTGGACTGGCAAGTGGTCGGTAATCGTCCGACTGAACAAGGATTCGAGCGCGGAAGACGGCCTCCAGCACCTGCCCCAGTCATTCTCGCTGGGCAACTCCTACGGCCTCATCTATTACCCGGACATGCCGCAGATCTGCAGGAGATGCAGCAAGAAGGGTCATTCGGTGAAGGACTGCAAGGAGGACGCCTGCAAGAACTGCCGGGTAACAGGACACGAGACCAAAGACTGCCCGAAACGGACAATGTGCAACCTCTGCGGACAAGCAGCCCACTCTTACAAGGACTGCCCGAAGAGGGATCGATCCTGGGCAACTGTAGCAGCAAAAGCTCCAGCCAGAGGGAACCCCGCCCCAGCCAGAGCTCCAGCGGCACAGAAGACCGGGAAAAAGAAGGATGGTAAGAAGACGACAGTCCCTCCCCCCCCTCTCCCGGCCCTCCCTCGCCCTACCCTTCCCACCCTCCCTCGCCCGGCCCTCCCCACCCCCCTGTCCCCAACCCCTGTCACCCCCACTGAGGCTCTCACCTTCTCCTACCCACCCATCTCAGTGGTCCTGTCACCTGCACCTCTCCCAACCCAGCCTCCCTTCTCCCCAGCTCCAGCAGCACTAACATCTTCCCCTCCAGCTGCTGGAGTCCTCTCCCTGGAGGATTTTCCCCCTCTTGTCTCCTCAGGTGCCATCCAGAGGAAGAGAAAGGTGAGGGACAGCCCAGCTGCTGAGTCCTCAAAGCGACAAGTCGTGGAAATCTGCGAAGATTCCCTTGCGCAGCAGGAGGAAATGGAGCAGATGGTGGAGGAACTCGTGTCTGAACCTGAGGTCATCGACTTCACAACAGACATCCAGGTGGCTACAATCCTGGAACAATTTTTGTCAGAGGGCCTGCTGGATCTTCCGGACCCGCCAGGCTCCAGAGAGGAGGATCCGCCCGACCGGACTGGTAACTAAGGTGTATCGTTTGCACTAACCTTCTTTATTCTCCCCCATGGCTGCTAAACTTAACATCTTTAGCCTCAATGTGAGGAGTGTTAGAGATAGGACTAGATGTCAGATGGTGCTAACTTTTCTTTCCAAGCAGTCGAGTGATGTATTTATGCTGCAGGAATGTACTCTCCCCTCTTCCAGGTCATACCATCATCTGGCCAGGCAGTGGACCCATGGCCCGTCCTACTGGTCTGGTGGGGGCGACTGTAAGTCTGCAGGGGTTGCCATCCTGATTAGGGGAAGCGTATTTACTGTTGACTCTGTCCAGGAGCTCGTCTGCGGCCGCTTGTTGGTCGTAGACGGTTCCTGGGCGGGAGAGCCGATTAGGCTCATCAACGTGTACGCTCCCCCTATGAAGGCTGAGCGCCTGGAACTATTCCAGACCCTGCGGCCCCAGCTCGCCACCACTAGGGCAGTGGTGATGGCCGGGGACTTCAACTGCCCCATCGAAGAGGATGGACGAAGTTCCGGCACTTCAATCAAGCTGGATGTCAGTTCCAAACTGCTTATCGAGATGGTAACCGAAGCATCCTTGCAGGACGTGGTGGGCTCCATGGGGATCGGCTCTGTGAACTATTCATGGAGCCGACCCGATGGCTCACTTCGTTCTCGGATTGACTTTGTGTTCACCTCCCGGGCAGTCAAGCAGCATGGGCACTCCATGGTCCCCTGCTTCTTCTCTGACCACAGGGCCATTCTCTTCCAGGGTGCCATCGGCCACGGTTTTCCTCCCGGCCCTGGCTCCTGGAAGCTGAATTGTGCCCTGCTGGAAAGAGAGGAGGTACTGGCGGAACTTAGAGACGCCTATATTGTTTGGAGGAATGATAAAGTTTTCTTTGACAAAACCTGTGACTGGTGGGAATATGTTAAAGTTGAATTTCGTTGTTTCTTTCAGGCAAAAAGTCGTCAACAGGCGTGTGAGAGGAAGAGAGACTTCAGAGAGATGCAGCGTCAGCTGCGATCCCTGCAAGACCTCCTTCAATGCGGCTGGGACGTCAGGAAGGAGCTGGAGGAAGCCAAAAAGGGCCTGAAAAGGCACTTTGAGGAGGAATCCAAGCGAATTGTCTTTCGTTCCAAGGTGGAGAACCTGGAGAAGGGTGAGAAATGTAACTCGTTCTTTTTCAGGAAACTCCATGCCGGCCACACGCCCCTGAAGGAACTCCGAGATGAGACCGGAAACATGCATTCTGGGAAGAAGGAGGTGATGGGAGTCGTCACAGACTACTACCGAAGCCTCTACTCCCGGAAAACCACTGACCCCGAAGCCGCCGATAAATTCCTGTCAGGTATCACTAATCATCTTGATCCTGCAGGTACGGAGGCTATGGATGTACCCCTGACGGTGGAGGAACTGCTCTCTGCCGCTAAATCCTTCAGACCCGGTAGGACCCCGGGCAGTGATGGTCTCCCAGCAGAGCTCTATGTAGCGCTGGTGGACTTGATCTGTCCGGACCTGCTGGAGCTCTATGAGGAGATGGTGGTGGAGGGTAGAATGCCACCGTCCTTGAGAGAAGGCATGATCACGATCTTGTATAAGCGGAAGGGGGAGAGATGTGACCTGAAAAACTGGCGTCCCATCTCTCTCCTGAACGTGGACTACAAGATCCTCGCCAAAGTATTGACCAACAGACTGAAGGTTGTCATCGGACAGATCATCGGATCGGACCAAACCTGCGGCATTCCTGGCCGTAGGGTGGCCGACAGTCTTGCCCTGGTGAGGGACACGGTGCATTACATGCAAAGCCGCCGTACACACGCGGCCCTGGTCAGTCTGGATCAGGAGAAGGCTTTTGACCGGGTCTCTCACGAATTCATGGGTAAGGCTCTGCGTAGGCTGCGGCTTGGCAGGTTGTTCTGTTTGTATGTTAACCTGATGTATTGCGACATTTACAGCTCGGTGCTGGTGAACGGCTGGAAGACTGACCCCTTTCCTGTATCGTCGGGGGTTAGACAAGGCTGTCCTCTTTCACCTCTCCTTTTTGTTTGTGTTATAGAGCTCTTCGCAGAGGCTATCCGGCAGAATGGAGAGATCAGAGGGATCACCGCACCAGGTCCAGGACACTTCGAGGTCAAATGCTCGCTGTACATGGACGACGTGACCGTCTTCTGCGCTGACCAGAGTTCGGTGACTGCACTCGTCCAGACCTGTGAGGAGTTCGGACGCGCTTCAGGGGCAAAAGTCAACTGCGGGAAGTCGGAAGCCATGCTCTTCGGAAAGTGGTACCTGCCTTCTCCTGCCTCCTTCCCGTTTACTATCAAGCCGGACTTCATCAAAATTCTGGGAGTCTGGTTCGGTAAGGAAGGTGCAGCCCTAAAGTCGTGGGAAGAACGCTTGGCCAAAGTCAACCAAAGGATCGGACTGTGGAGCCTCAGACAACTCACTATTGAGGGCAAAGCAATGGTCCTGCGTAACGAAGTCTTGCCTGTGCTACAATACACTGCACAGGCATGGCCCCCTCTTGCCACCGTCTCGAGGGCCATTACCAGGACTGTGTTTCGCTTCATCTGGGGCTCGAAAATGGACAGAGTAAAGCGGACTGTTATGTACAAGGAGCCCCGCAAAGGTGGGAAGGGTATACCCGACATTCCCACTCTGCTGCGGATCGCTTTTGTATGTGACTGTGTTCGTAGGACTCTGAGGACAGCAAACGGCTCTGCGGGCAAGGCCATGTCCCGCTACTTCCTCCTTCCCCTCTGGCGAGGTTTTGGCTGGGACAAGTGGGACAGCTCCTTCCCTTACAACTGGCACGCTCCCTGGTTCTACGGAGATGTTGTCCGGTTTGTGAGGGAGCATCAACTGGAGGGTCTTAAGCCCGACTTGTGGAAACCTAAGACGATCCACAAGCACATCAGAGCAAAGGACTCACTGGAGTTTGTTCCAGGGCTTCATGCCGACACGTTGGAGACTGTTTGGACTAACGTGTCATCTGGCAGGTTGACCAACGGGCACAAGGACATTTCATGGATGGCCATCCAGGGAGGACTGCCTCTTAGGTCATTCATGCATGCCCGCAACCTGTGCAAGACCCGGTACTGCCCCAGGTGCCCCTTCACGGAGGAAACATCTTTGCACATTTTCTGGCAGTGCCCCTTTGCACAGGGTCTGTTGAAAGCCTTGGAACATGAACTCAAGGACTCAGTACCCAGGAACAGACTGTCGTACCGCTCGGTACTTTATGGACTATTTCCTGGGAATACCACGGATGGAGCAATCCAGGAAGCCTGGCGCCTTATGAACTGCTTTAAGGACGCTATATGGTTTGCCAGGAACCGTCTGATTTTGCGGAGAGAGAGTGTGTCCGTCCAGGACTGCCGCAGGCTGATCCACAGCCTGCTCAGAGACTATTCCACCTGGGACAGCCCGGACGTCGATGAGGAAGAGGACTGATACTCCCCTTCCCCCCACTCTCCCTTCTTGTGTGTTGTCTTTCAATAAAGCTTCGGGCCTGTGATTTCCCCCTTCCCTATCCCCTCCTACCCACTCCCCTATCCCATCACTTGTCTGTAATGCTTTGTTGTTTGGCTTTAGTGAATGCAAGAATGTTAGTGTAGCATGTGGTGTAATGTATAGCATAGGCTAGCCTGTACTGTGTATTATACTGTCATGTTATGTTTGACGACTGTTATTATTTATTATTTGCTGCTTCATGGCTTGCGCTGCGTCGCAGTAATGTTTGTATGATGACGATTGATTGTCAATAAAGCAATTTTCAATCAAAAAAATCTGTTCTTATCAGTCCTTGTAAGGATAGATAGCTCGGAGAACCACTGGGGGCTATAAACACTAGCTTAGCGATCCAAGAGCGTTCCAGACGAAGCCGGCGACGAACTGCGGAGAAGAACCACCGAAGACGAAGATCCAGAAGGGAGAAGCCGCCATCGGGGAAGAAGCTCCGGGAGATCGCTGCCGGGAAGAAGGAGAACTGCGACAGAGACCTTCGGAGAAGAGCCGCTGCTGAAGGGGATCTTTGAAGAAGCTCGGCCGCAGAAGAAGCTCGACGAGGAACCGCTGCGGAAGAAATTTCGTGGAAGAACCTCGGCCAGCAAGGAGAAGATTTGCATAGCTCCGCCCCCTTCGGGAAAGAGCTATCGAAGATCCTCCCCAAGCGACAGGAACAGCTGGAAGAAGCCATGGCCTCAACCAGCAACCCTGCCACCCAGAAGAAGAAGGCTGATGGACCAGGTGAGCCGGTCCAGGCCAGGACATCTCCTCCTGAAGCCTCCTCAAGCGAACAGGCCACCAGGAAGCCGAACCAGGCTGCTCCAACCCTGGAGCCCTGGATGAAGCAGACGGTGGCCCTGAAGCTGAAGGAGGTGGACGGGAGAGTGCCGGACATGACGGAAGAAGTGTTCTGCCAGAAGATGCTCCTGGACCAGGGCTTCGCTAAGCCGGAGACCATCAGCATCCAGGCCTTCATGACCGGGATGTTCTTCGTGACCTTCGCTTCGATCAACATCTGCAGAAGGTACTGGGAGATGGTGAAAGCGGCGAGGCCTGAATCCCCTTTCTCTCGCTTTGTGGGCAACTGCCCTGTCCAAAGAGAGGAAAGGCGGGTGACGGTCTCAATGCGGAACCCACACACCCCCGGCAAAGACATCACCACGCTCCTGAAGCGGTTCTGCACAGTGGTGAGGGAACCCACCCACATCCTGAACGGACTCGGCTTCTGGACTGGCAAGTGGTCGGTAATCGTCCGACTGAACAAGGATTCGAGCGCGGAAGACGGCCTCCAGCACCTGCCCCAGTCATTCTCGCTGGGCAACTCCTACGGCCTCATCTATTACCCGGACATGCCGCAGATCTGCAGGAGATGCAGCAAGAAGGGTCATTCGGTGAAGGACTGCAAGGAGGACGCCTGCAAGAACTGCCGGGTAACAGGACACGAGACCAAAGACTGCCCGAAACGGACAATGTGCAACCTCTGCGGACAAGCAGCCCACTCTTACAAGGACTGCCCGAAGAGGGATCGATCCTGGGCAACTGTAGCAGCGAAAGCTCCAGCCAGAGGGAACCCCGCCCCAGCCAGAGCTCCAGCGGCACAGAAGACCGGGAAAAAGAAGGATGGTAAGAAGACGACAGTCCCTCCCCCCCCTCTCCCGGCCCTCCCTCGCCCTACCCTTCCCACCCTCCCTCGCCCGGCCCTCCCCACCCCCCCGTCCCCAACCCCTGTCACCCCCACTGAGGCTCTCACCTTCTCCTACCCACCCATCTCAGTGGTCCTGTCACCTGCACCTCTCCCAACCCAGCCTCCCTTCTCCCCAGCTCCAGCAGCACTAACATCTTCCCCTCCAGCTGCTGGAGTCCTCTCCCTGGAGGATTTTCCCCCTCTTGTCTCCTCAGGTGCCATCCAGAGGAAGAGAAAGGTGAGGGACAGCCCAGCTGCTGAGTCCTCAAAGCGACAAGTCGTGGAAATCTGCGAAGATTCCCTTGCGCAGCAGGAGGAAATGGAGCAGATGGTGGAGGAACTCGTGTCTGAACCTGAGGTCATCGACTTCACAACAGACATCCAGGTGGCTACAATCCTGGAACAATTTTTGTCAGAGGGCCTGCTGGATCTTCCGGACCCGCCAGGCTCCAGAGAGGAGGATCCGCCCGACCGGACTGGTAACTAAGGTGTATCGTTTGCACTAACCTTCTTTATTCTCCCCCATGGCTGCTAAACTTAACATCTTTGGCCTCAATGTGAGGAGTGTTAGAGATAGGACTAGATGTCAGATGGTGCTAACTTTTCTTTCCAAGCAGTCGAGTGATGTATTTATGCTGCAGGAATGTACTCTCCCCTCTTCCAGGTCATACCATCATCTGGCCAGGCAGTGGACCCATGGCCCGTCCTACTGGTCTGGTGGGGGCGACTGTAAGTCTGCAGGGGTTGCCATCCTGATTAGGGGAAGCGTATTTACTGTTGACTCTGTCCAGGAGCTCGTCTGCGGCCGCTTGTTGGTCGTAGACGGTTCCTGGGCGGGAGAGCCGATTAGGCTCATCAACGTGTACGCTCCCCCTATGAAGGCTGAGCGCCTGGAACTATTCCAGACCCTGCGGACCCAGCTCGCCACCACTAGGGCAGTGGTGATGGCCGGGGACTTCAACTGCCCCATCGAAGAGGATGGACGAAGTTCCGGCACTTCAATCAAGCTGGATGTCAGTTCCAAACTGCTTATCGAGATGGTAACCGAAGCATCCTTGCAGGACGTTGTGGGCTCCATGGGGATCGGCTCTGTGAACTATTCATGGAGCCGACCCGATGGCTCACTTCGTTCTCGGATTGACTTTGTGTTCACCTCCCGGGCAGTCAAGCAGCATGGGCACTCCATGGTCCCCTGCTTCTTCTCTGACCACAGGGCCATTCTCTTCCAGGGTGCCATCGGCCACGGTTTTCCTCCCGGCCCTGGCTCCTGGAAGCTGAATTGTGCCCTGCTGGAAAGAGAAGAGGTACTGGCGGAACTTAGAGACGCCTATATTGTTTGGAGGAATGATAAAGTTTTCTTTGACAAAACCTGTGACTGGTGGGAATATGTTAAAGTTGAATTTCGTTGTTTCTTTCAGGCAAAAAGTCGTCAACAGGCGTGTGAGAGGAAGAGAGACTTCAGAGAGATGCAGCGTCAGCTGCGATCCCTGCAAGACCTCCTTCAATGCGGCTGGGACGTCAGGAAGGAGCTGGAGGAAGCCAAAAAGGGCCTGAAAAGGCACTTTGAGGAGGAATCCAAGCGAATTGTCTTTCGTTCCAAGGTGGAGAACCTGGAGAAGGGTGAGAAATGTAACTCGTTCTTTTTCAGGAAACTCCATGCCGGCCACACGCCCCTGAAGGAACTCCGAGATGAGACCGGAAACATGCATTCTGGGAAGAAGGAGGTGATGGGAGTCGTCACAGACTACTACCGAAGCCTCTACTCCCGGAAAACCACTGACCCCGAAGCCGCCGATAAATTCCTGTCAGGTATCACTAATCATCTTGATCCTGCAGGTACGGAGGCTATGGATGTACCCCTGACGGTGGAGGAACTGCTCTCTGCCGCTAAATCCTTCAGACCCGGCAGGACCCCGGGCAGTGATGGTCTCCCAGCAGAGCTCTATGTAGCGCTGGGGGACTTGATCTGTCCGGACCTGCTGGAGCTCTATGAGGAGATGGTGGTGGAGGGTAGAATGCCACCGTCCTTGAGAGAAGGCATGATCACGATCTTGTATAAACGGAAGGGGGAGAGATGTGACCTGAAAAACTGGCGTCCCATCTCTCTCCTGAACGTGGACTACAAGATCCTCGCCAAAGTATTGACCAACAGACTGAAGGTTGTCATCGGACAGATCATCGGATCGGACCAAACCTGCGGCATTCCTGGCCGTAGGGTGGCCGACAGTCTTGCCCTGGTGAGGGACACGGTGCATTACATGCAAAGCCGCCGTACACACGCGGCCCTGGTCAGTCTGGATCAGGAGAAGGCTTTTGACCGGGTCTCTCACGAATTCATGGGTAAGGCTCTGCGTAGGCTGCGGCTTGGCAGGTTGTTCTGTTTGTATGTTAACCTGATGTATTGCGACATTTACAGCTCGGTGCTGGTGAACGGCTGGAAGACTGACCCCTTTCCTGTATCGTCGGGGGTTAGACAAGGCTGTCCTCTTTCACCTCTCCTTTTTGTTTGTGTTATAGAGCTCTTCGCAGAGGCTATCCGGCAGAATGGAGAGATCAGAGGGATCACCGCACCAGGTCCAGGACACTTCGAGGTCAAATGCTCGCTGTACATGGACGACGTGACCGTCTTCTGCGCTGACCAGAGTTCGGTGACTGCACTCGTCCAGACCTGTGAGGAGTTCGGACGCGCTTCAGGGGCAAAAGTCAACTGCGGGAAGTCGGAAGCCATGCTCTTCGGAAAGTGGTACCTGCCTTCTCCTGCCTCCTTCCCGTTTACTATCAAGCCGGACTTCATCAAAATTCTGGGAGTCTGGTTCGGTAAGGAAGGTGCAGCCCTAAAGTCGTGGGAAGAACGCTTGGCCAAAGTCAACCAAAGGATCGGACTGTGGAGCCTCAGACAACTCACTATTGAGGGCAAAGCAATGGTCCTGCGTAACGAAGTCTTGCCTGTGCTACAATACACTGCACAGGCATGGCCCCCTCTTGCAACGGTCTCGAGGGCCATTACCAGGACTGTGTTTCGCTTCATCTGGGGCTCGAAAATGGACAGAGTAAAGCGGACTGTTATGTACAAGGAGCCCCGCAAAGGTGGGAAGGGTATACCCGACATCCCCACTCTGCTGCGGATCGCTTTTGTATGTGACTGTGTTCGTAGGACTCTGAGGACAGCAAACGGCTCTGCGGGCAAGGCCATGTCCCGCTACTTCCTCCTTCCCCTCTGGCGAGGTTTTGGCTGGGATAAGTGGGACAGCTCCTTCCCTTACAACTGGCACGCTCCCTGGTTCTACGGAGATGTCGTCCGGTTTGTGAGGGAGCATCAACTGGAGGGTCTTAAGCCCGACTTGTGGAAACCTAAGACGATCCACAAGCACATCAGAGCAAAGGACTCACTGGAGTTTGTTCCAGGGCTTCATGCCGACACGTTGGAGACTGTTTGGACTAACGTGTCATCTGGCAGGTTGACCAACGGGCACAAGGACATTTCATGGATGGCCATCCAGGGAGGACTGCCTCTTAGGTCATTCATGCATGCCCGCAACCTGTGCAAGACCCGGTACTGCCCCAGGTGCCCCTTCACGGAGGAAACATCTTTGCACATTTTCTGGCAGTGCCCCTTTGCACAGGGTCTGTTGAAAGCCTTGGAACACGAACTCAAGGACTCAGTTCCCAGGAACAGACTGTCGTACCGCTCGGTACTTTATGGACTATTTCCTGGGAATACCACGGATGGAGCAATTCAGGAAGCCTGGCGCCTTATGAACTGTTTTAAGGACGCTATATGGTTCGCCAGGAATCGTCTGATTTTGCGGAGAGAGAGTGTGTCCGTCCAGGACTGCCGCAGGCTGATCCACAGCCTGCTCAGAGACTATTCCACCTGGGACAGCCCGGACGTCGATGAGGAAGAGGACTGATACTCCCCTTCCCCCCACTCTCCCTTCTTGTGTGTTGTCTTTCAATAAAGCTTCGGGCCTGTGATTTCCCCCTTCCCTATCCCCTCCTACCCACTCCCCTATCCCATCACTTGTCTGTAATGCTTTGTTGTTTGGCGTTAGTGAATGCAAGAATGTTAGTGTAGCATGTGGTGTAATGTATAGCATAGGCTAGCCTGTACTGTGTATTATACTGCCATGTTATGTTTGACGACTGTTATTATTTATTATTTGCTGCTTCATGGCTTGCGCTGCGTCGCAGTAATGTTTGTATGATGACGATTGATTGTCAATAAAGCAATTTTCAATCAAAAAAACTTTAGGGTATTGCCTTGTTTCTTGGTCAGGAGGTGCCCTGGTACCCTTTTCCTTGGCCTGGGGGGATCGTCTCTTTTACAAGAGACTTCACCCCTCTGCTGCTATTGGGGAGGAGGATTAGTCCAGGGCAACGAGGAGCGATCACCCACCTGACACCTCGGTGTTGAAGGTTTATCCTGAAAACCATCAGAATGGAGGCCATACCGGAATATATGAAGACCAGGAATGCTGTTCGTTTTACGGTGACGGAACTGGAAAGGACCAAGAAAGACCTGCGTTTTCTGAGCGAAGATTTGTTGCTGGGACTGTTTCGGCTGAGCAAGGAGGACATACTGGCTGTAATGGACTACCCACGGAGAGGTGTTTATGACGTCACGTTCATCAATGAAGAAACGTATTTGAAGTTTTTGGGAATCATGTTGAAGTCACGTGAAGATCCTAAGTTGGGAGGTGTGGTGATGGTACCACACTTTCCTGTGTGGCAGCGACTTGTGACCGTCAAGATGTACTCGCCATATGTTGAAGAGGAGGATATTAGTATATTCCTAGGAAAGTATTGCGAGAAAGTTGTGGAGAAAGGCAAAGTTCTGAATGAATTTGGCTTTTGGACCGGGAAATGGAGATTTTTTTGTTCAATGAAACTGGACAGAACTTCAGGAAAAATGGTAACCCCACCAGCTCGCTTTAAAATTGGAAACACGACTGGAGATTTGTTCTTTTCTGGGATGGACATTTTTTGCAGGAACTGTAAGAAATATGGGCACAATACAGCAGAATGTCAAAAGACTGTCTGTACGAAATGTTTGCAGGAAGGCCATAGCTACCAAGACTGCAAAGAGGAAAAGATTTGTAACATGTGTGGAGAGGCTGGGCATGTCTTCAGGATATGTCCAAAGAGACATAGAAGAGGAGTGCAACAAGAGAGTGGAACGAGTATGGAGAAAAGTAAATCGAATGTTGAAGAGGTTGCTTCAGTAACGGAAAAAATGGAGAATAGTGGAGGAGAAAGTGTTAAAGATATAGATATGGGGAAAGAAAAAATGGCTGAAAAAAGAAAAATTGAGAAAGCTAAAATATCTAAAGAAGAAAGTGAAGAAAGAAAGAGGATAATGAGAGAGGTTATGATTTTACGGGAGAAGGCGGATATAGAGGATTTGCGTGAAAGAATAGAATCGCATTTGTCAAAACATTTTTTCCGCTTTATGGAAAGATTTAGCATACCACCTTGGTTGGTGGAAGAGGTTAAAAGCGAATGGGATGGTGAAACCCTGAAGCAGGAACAATTAGAAATGCTTGTTATTTTTGCGATGAAAAAAGGCTTGGTGCCATGATTTAAATGGCAACAGGTATGGATGTATTTGTGTAATGTATATGTATGTTCAATAAATATATTAAAAGAGGAAAATTAAAAAAAAATAAAAAATAAATAAATAATAAAAATTTTGAAAAAAAAAACAAAAAAAACAACAATACATTTTTCATTATGATGATCCAAGTCTTAAGATTTGAAAAAAAAAAAAAAAAAAAACAAAAAAAAAAAAAAAAAAAAAAAAAAACCTGCTCAAGCTGAGGTTAGTAATCATCCCTGCCGGTGGTACGTGGGCCATCGTAGGGGGATGACAGAACGCCGAGGTGAGGGCAGGGAACCACAACGGTCATCGCTCTGGTGTACGCATTTGGTTTAAAGGTACCATTTGTAGGTGACCAGGCGACCGCCGGATCGAGGTCAGGAGGTCGGGTAGTTTGAAAGCCCGAGTTGCTATGTGCCCCAGGGCTGGTGACCCTGGGGTGCCCTAACTCACTGGGGGTGGGATCCCACTGAGTGAAGGCACACTTGCACGCACTCTTCTTTCACACTTTTAAGCACACACCTTTATTCTCCCGGCCTTCTGGCTGGGAGATGAGGAATTTTTATATACCTGGCGGATGTCCAGGCTGTATCACAGCGCACATCCACTTATTTAATTTTGTTTTTCACTGTGTGTTTGTCACGTTTGTCACAAGGATTTTGGGATGCGGTGCCCTTTTGGGACCCTCCTGAGGTCTAGGGGGAAAATGTGTGGCCTTCTGGTTCCTTTTTCCCCTGCAACCCGGCCTCCCTTCTTCGGAGGGGAGGTGCAACTAGGATGCAGGCTCCTAGGTGGACACTGGGGTGGCAGCCCAGGTAGAAGCCTAGGAGTGTGTTTGGGTCTCCCTAAGCTTCGGCGAGGGGGGACCATCGATCCTTGATCCTCTAGGCCTATGGTTTGGAGGGTCAGGGAATGGTTATGCGGGGCCTCTCTCTTTTAAGAGAAGGGCTGCGATAGACCGCATCCTTGTGCACTTTTTGTGTGGCACCTCTGCACTTTTTATGCACTTGGGTGACAGAAAGCACGGCTCGGGCTTTCAATAAAAAAAAATCTGTTCTTATCAGTTTAATATCTGATACGTCCCCTATCTGGGGACCATATATTAAATGGATTTTTAGAACAGGGAGATGGAAATAGAGCTTGCTCTGTCCACTCCACGCATTGACCTGGTATTGCAGTATTTCCAGGACCGGTGCACCCTTCCCTTATGTGTTGACTAAAATCAGATTCCAAAAGTGCTATTTGTGTTTGCTATTGTTTTTGTCTTTCTGATGGGATCTCCCCTTTTAATCCCATTATTTCAACACCTGTTGGACAATGCATTTGTACAGTCATGTGTGATAATGAGCTAATTTATTAAATGCAATTAATTAATACATTGCCACCTCTTGTTGTGTGTGTGTGTGTGTCTTCTGTGTTTCTGTGTTTCCGGCATTTCACATTGGAACAGCTCATTCACCTTCCTTGTCTTCTCTCCGCCCTCCCTTCTAGGTAAGTTAACGAGCTGCACCTGAGCCAGCCACTGATTGATTGATTGATGCAGCACCACAGTCAAATAGTGGAGTGGAGTAGGGGAACAGCAAACAGCCAATAAAGCAGCCCGCCCGCTCGCCTGCCTGCCCGCCACAATGGACCTACCTGTGTACACTAGATGGATGTGATGGAATGTACTGCCGTCCCTACATTTCCAAGAAGAAGTAAGAATTGCAGTTGCAACAAACCCTTGCTTGCCTACAAAGAGAGCAGCAATTTGGATTTGTTACTATGTTACCTAGAAGAATAACAAACTGTGCAAGGATGGAGGTTGTAGGAGCAAGGAGAACAAGTTGTCTGTAAAGTTGGTGGATGCCTATTTTCCATTTTGCAGTCCCTTGTCTCCCTCTTGTGGCCTCCTGGAGGCAAATAAATGTGCAAAAAAAAGACAGCCTGGCGGCCGGCTGTTGCAGTGTTGCCCTCTCAGGCAACACTGAGTGACTGACTGAGCCTCACCGTCTTATATAAAGTTCAGACGGAACTTTGCACGTGTCATAGTGGAGCCCTCAGGATTCCAGAGCCAGCTTTCTGACATCATAATGGGGCCTCAGAGATAAAAGCCTGGGCCCAGGCAGTGTTGGTCAGTGCTGCTCAGCAGGCAGCACCGGACTGGACTGGATTAAAGCTGATACAAGGTGTGAAGGAACAAGGGGTGGCTGTGGGCATGCACTTGCTGCCGCTGCCAGTGTTTATCTGCATGGCAGCAGGGCATTTGGGCGTTGCCAGGAAGGCGTTTTTATGTAGATTCCTCCTCTTTCAGCACTGCATTGTGGTGCAAGCAAAAGAAGCAAATCCTGTCTGGCTTCCTCTCCGGCCTTTATTCACCTCCCGCTTAGTAGCTGTAAATGTGTGTGAGCCTGCAGGGCCCCATGGAATTGCCTAGAAGTAGGCTGAATCGCTGCAAGGGGTGAACAGCAGTATGGGACAGGCTCGGGCAACGGCCGGCCCATTCGGGTTATCGCTTCTCGGCCTTTTGGCTAAGCTCAAGTGGCTAACCAGAGGCGTCCAGTGCTGAACTCTCGGCCCTGCAGCATCGCCCTTTGGGGCTTAAGCTGCTTGTTGCTATAGGGAGACAGCCAGTGGCAGGAAGGCGATCGACAATGGGCGTAATTGTGCGCCATGCTAAGGCCGGGGAAACCCGGGTCAAATATGGAATTCGTATTGAAGTGGATGCTGGATTGGAGAAAACCCTGGATATGCGATATTTGGTATGCAATGTCGTTTTTGGAATTTTGAAGGTGGAACGGACGAAGATTCTCTGTCTGCAGGAGCACAAGGTTGGTCATTATACTTTGATCTTGATGGATTTACCTGCTTGCCATAATCTGCATTTCAACTTGATGGAAAATATTAATAACCCTGAGCTTGCTGGACTCTCTTTTGTTTTACTCTATGATGAAGGAGAAGTCTTCTTGGTGGTTTTTTTGTATAATGCACATGTACCACTGCAGGATATTGTGGCCTTTTTGTCCAGGCATTGTGCATATGTCAAGTATGAAAACAAAATCTTGAACTCTGAATTGCTATGGACCGGGAAATACAAATTTCGTGTCCGTTTTCGCCAAAGCATTGAGGAACCAGGAGGTTTTCATTTCCCTCCTTCAAATTTCTCCATTGGAAGAGATAGGGGATATTTGTTCTTTCCCAGGTGTCCACCATTTTGTAGAAACTGCAAGGTTTTTGGCCATACAAAAGAAGGGTGTCAGAAAACGGGCAGGTGCTCCAAGTGCAATCAGGAGGGGCATGCAGCAAAGGAATGTGTTAATCGCATTGTCTGTAACCTGTGTGAGGTGGAAGGTCACGCCTTCAAAGACTGCCCTCTGCGGAAAAAATCATATGCAGATGCAGCCAGAATCAGAGTGTCTGAGATGCCTGGGATGGCGGGGCTGATGGGATATGCAAATGAGGCAACTATTGTCCATCATGCCTCTGGAGTTGCAACTTTAGCAGAAGTACAAGTGGAGGAAGGGGCAGGTATGGAGGCAGCCCCTGTCGAGGAAGATCTCCCTCACCCAACTGATGTCCAGACTGGGCTGCAGGGTGAGGGTGAAATTGAGGATGATGTGCCTGTGAATCCTGATGTCTCTTGGTGTCTGGATGAGGTGTTCCCAGAGGAATTTGGAGAGCAAGGGGACTTCACTACAGTTACCAGACCTGCTGATGAGATTCTGGACATGGGAGCCAAGAGGGCCAGGTTGACTGCGTCACCTCCGGTTACCCCTGGAAGAGATGCTGAATATCCTTCATCAATGATATCTTTGGATCAGCCTTTTCTGGAAGAAGGTCAAGGGACTCATCTCTTTACCTTAAATTGCCCGCCTCCAGAAGGCAAAGGCTGAGATATAAATGGACAGTTTGTGGATATTTGGTTGCTAAAATCAAAGTATGGCCACCAAAACTCTATGTAATGTCGTATCCTTAAATGTGCGACAAATTAAATCTAAGCCCAGGAGGGCTGCAGTCCTTGATTTTTTAAAAAATATAGGAGCTGATATTTATGCTTTGCAGGAATGTGGAATAGCAGAACCTGTGCCTGAGCAGGAGTGGCCACATGGCCAATGTATATGGTCTGGTTCCTCTATGAATAAAAATGATGGTGTAGGAATTTTGCTAGGGAATAGGAATTTAAAGTTAGAGAGCTATACTGTGGTGGAGGTGGGGAGGTGTATTTTGGCAGAGATTAATGTCAGAGGATGGAGGGTAAGGGTAATTAATATATATGGAGCAACAAAAAAAGAAGAAAGATTAGAGCTCCTAGAGAAATTGTCTTTTTTTTTGCCAGGGAGAATTCCCACGATTTGGGTTGGGGACTTTAACTGTGTGACGGAGGGGGAAAAAATGGATGTATCTGGTAAAAAGTTGTACCAAATAATCAAAGATTTTTCTTTTATAGATGCTGCTGAGGTTCATTTGGGAAAGCCACCACCCGACACTTATAGATCTGATAGAGGAGGGGTAACATCAAGGATAGATCGGGTGCTCTTCTCAAAAAATGTGGGGTGTATAAGTTTGCAGCAGCGTGATGTGACCTTTTCTGACCATGTGTGTATGTGTGCAACCTTTGAAGGGGATGCTCGTTTAGTGCGTGGTGCAGGCGTATGGAAGCTAAATGTAAGTTTGTTAGAGGATGAAAGAATTGTGAAGGCTTTTATATATGCTTATAAAGGATGGAAATTGCGGCAGGAATTTTTTGGGAATGTGTTGGAGTGGTGGGACTGGATGAAGAATGAATGTAAAAAATTTTTTAAAAAATGGGGCTATAAAAAAGCAGCTATGCTAAGAAACCAATATAATGAGTTGAATGTTAGAATAGAATGGTTAAGAAAACTTAGCGAGCTAGGGGTGGATGTGAGTGATTTGATGAGGGACGCAAGGAGTGAAAGTAGCCGTTTACTAGAGGAAAAAGGGAAAAAAATTATATATACATCAAAAGTGGAAAACTTAGACAAAGACGAAAAATGCACACGATTCTTTTTCAAAAAAATATGTGGTAAAAAGGATGATATGGATGAATTATTGAATGATAGGGGTGAGTGTGTTTCTGGAAAGGATGTGATGAGTGAAGTTGAAGGTTTTTATACCCAGTTGTATGGAGAGAAGTGGTATGATAAGGATTTGATGAATGAGGTTTTGAATGGGTTGGAAAATAAACTTGGAGAGGAAGATCGTGAGTCTCTGTGTGGTGATATTACCATGGATGAAGTGAGAAATGTGGTGATGAGTGCAAATAAAAATAAAACACCTGGGAAGGATGGGATTCCAATTGAATTATATGTGAGGATGTGGGATATAATGGGTGGGGATTTGCTTGCGGTATGTCAGTATATGTGGAAGCATGGTGTGCTGAGCGAATCTATGAAAGAAGGTGTGGTTGTGCTGATATATAAAAAAGGTGAGAAGAAAAACTTGGCAAACTGGAGGCCAATTACTTTGTTGGCTTCTGATTATAAGTGTTTTAGTAAAGTATTGGCCAATAGGATGCGTGAGGTTGTTGGTGAAGTGGTGAATGAAGATCAAGTGTGTGCAGTGCCTGGTAGAAGTATGACTGATAATTTGTTGTTACTAAGGGATATGATTGGGGACTGTATGGATAGAAAGCAGAAATGTATGGTCCTATCTGTGGATTTTGAAAAGGCATTTGATAGGGTGTCGCATGAGTTTATGTTTAAAGTGCTGTTTAAAATGGGTTTTCCGAGAAAGTTTGTGTATGCAGTGAAAGGTTTGTATAGGAACGTAACAAGTGAGTTTCTCGTAAATGGGTTTCTGAGTGGAAAAGTGGGGATAAGGTCAGGTGTCAGGCAGGGTTGCCCTATGTCCCCTGTCCTGTTCATTAGTGTGATTGAAGTATTGTTGTGTATGGTTAGAAGGGAAAAATTTATCAGTGGGTTATTAATCCCTGGGAGTAATGGGAAATTTGTGAAAGTGTTGGGTTATATGGACGATGTGGTGATTGTTAGTGAAAGGGAGGCGGAGATAAATAGAGCGAGATTGTTGTTGAGTTTGTTTTGTAGTGCGTCTGCGTTTAAAGTGAATTGGGGTAAATGTAGCTTTAAGTGTTTTGGTGACAGGTGTGTGAGAATGGATGGGGTTAAGTGTGAGATGGGTGCTATTAAAATATTGGGTGTGCAATTTAATGAGGATCTGAGAGGGACTGAAAGTTGGGATGAATGTGGTATGAGAATAGAACGAAAGCTGAACTTTTGGAGCCTGAGAAGTTTGACACTGACGGGAAAAATTCTGATAGTTAAAGCTGTTATATTACCAATTTTACTTTTTTGTGCAGTTGTTTTCCCTTTTGCTACCCATAAAATTAAGAAGACGGAAAAGATGATTTTTACCTTTTTTTGGGGGAGTAGAATGGAAAAATTGAAGAGAGAGTATGTGTATAAGATGTGTGTGAATGGTGGTTTAGATTTCCCAAATGTTGAGTTATTTTTGGGTTTGCATTATATCAAAGTGGTGTCTGTGTTAGTGCAGAGGAATAACAAGACTGGTTTCATGATTAGATACTTGGCTGGTTGGATGTTGTATGGTCTGAATTGGGTAAAGAGAGATGCAAGTGTGCCTGTGGCTTTCAAGTGTCCAGTGTGGTATATGAGGATTGAGGTTTTTGTGAGGAAAAATGACTTGCTTGCTGTGCCAATGAGTGGTTTTAAAAATAAGAATGCGGTGATGAAGAGAATACGTGCGAATGAAATTCCATGTGAAATTGCAGGTTTGAGGTCTAATGAAGTGCAGAGTGTATGGAGTAAATTGAAGGTGAGTGGTCTGTCAAACAGACAGCGTGATATTGTGTGGATGTCGCTGCATAATATCCTACCTGTTAGGCAAGTGCAGAAAAGAAGGGATCTTATTAGGTCTGAGGTTTGCCCGAGGGATGGATGTGGAGCAAGTGAGAGTGTGAGACATATGTTGTGGGATTGTGACTATTCGTATGAAGTATGGAAAGGGGTGGGTGGTTTGTGTAAAGAACTGGCGGGGGTAAAATTCGTTAATTGGAAAGTAGCAATGTTTGGAATGGGTGCAAGTAGTCGTATGAAAGATAGAATTATGTGGTTAATTATGGCATGTGTGATGGAAAGTTTGTGGGATGTGAGAAACTTGTTAGTGTTTAAAAGGAAATTAGTGCCTGTAAATGAGTGTATTAGGATGATTTTGTCTAGACTTTACGTCATATATTTGTGGGATAGACAGCATGGTGGTGGCTTAGATTCAGAGGGGATATGGAAGTTCAAAAAATGGAAATTCCTGATACGATGTAGGTAATATTGTTCTGTTTTTTTTGTGATTGTTTATGTGAATTGATTATGAATAAAGAACAAACCAGAATGATGCTAAGTTTGAAGCAACGTGGTTTTGATTTTCAAGTTTTGAGAAACATTATAAGTTGCTTATAACTAACTGAAATGGTTTTAAAAAAAAAAAAAAAAAAAAAAAAAATCTGTTCTTATCAGTTTAATATCTGATACGTCCCCTATCTGGGGACCATATATTAAATGGATTTTTAGAACAGGGAGATGGAAATAGAGCTTGCTCTGTCCACTCCACGCATTGACCTGGTATTGCAGTATTTCCAGGACCGGTGCACCCTTTCCTTATGTGTTGACTAAAATCAGATTCCAAAAGTGTTTTTTTGTGTTTGCCATTGTTTCTGTCTTTCTGATGGGATCTCCCCTTTTAATCCCATTATTTCAACACCTGTTGGACAATGCATTTGTACAGTCATGTGTGATAATGAGCTAATTTATTAAATGCAATTAATTAATACATTGCCACCTCTTGTTGTGTGTGTGTCTTCTGTGTTTCTGTGTTTCCGGCATTTCACATTGGAACAGCTCATTCACCTTCCTTGTCTTCTCTCCGCCCTCCCTCCTAGGTAAGTTAAAGAGCTGCACCGGAGCCAGCCACTGATTGATGCAGCACCACAGTCAAATAGTGGAGTGGAGTGGAGTAGGGGAACAGCAAACAGCCATTAAAGCAGCCAGCCGCCTACCCGCCACAATGGACCTACCTGTGTACACTAGATGGATGTGATGGAATGTACTGTCGTCCCTACATTTCAAGAAGAAGTAAGAATTGCAGTTGCAACAAACCCTTGCTTGCCTACAAAGACAGCAGCAATTTGGATTTGTTACTATGTTACCTGGAAGAATAACAAACTGTGCAAGGATGGAGGTTGTAGGAGCAAGGAGAAGTTGTCTGTAAAGTTGGTGGATGCTTATTTTCCATTTTGCAGTCCCTTGTCTCCCTCTTGTGGCCTCCTGGAGGCAAATAAATGTGCAAAAAAAAGACAGCCTGGCGGCCGGCTGTTGCAGTGTTGCCCTCTCAGGCAACACTGAGTGACTGACTGAGCCTCACCGTCTTATATAAAGTTCAGATGGAACTTTGCACGTGTCATAGTGGAGCCCTCAGGATTCCAGAGCCAGCTTTCTGACATCATAATGGGGCCTCAGAGATAAAAGCCTGGGCCCAGGCAGTGTTGGTCAGTGCTGCTCAGCAGGCAGCACCCGACTGGATTAAAGCTAATACAAGTTGTGAAGGAACAAGGGGTGGCTGTGGGCATGCACTTACTGCTGCTGCTGCTGCCGCCGCCAGTATTTGCACGGCAAGAGGGCATTTGGGCGTTGCCAAGAAGGCGTTTTTATGTAGATTCCTCCTCTTTCAGCACTGCATTGTGGTGCAAGCAAAAGAAGCAAATCCTGTGTAGCTTCCTCTCCGGCCTTTATTCACCTCCCGCTTAGTAGCTGTAAATGTGTGTGAGCCTGCAGGGCCCCATGGAATTGCCTAGGAGTAGGCTGAATCGCTGCAAGGGGTGAACAGCAGTATGGGACAGGCTCGGGCAAGGCAAGGGCCGCTCGGGTTATCGCTTCTCGGCCTTCTGGCTGAGATCAAGTGTAGTGCTGGTTACTTGTAGTCAGTGCTGCCTGGTCTTAGTTGGGAGGTGCTCAGGTACCCTCTCTCTCGGCCTCGGGGGATCGTCCAGGTTCGCCTGGACTTCACCCCCGTGCTGCTATTTGGGAGAGAGGCTTAGTCCTGAGCAACGAGTTGCGATCCACATATCCCCCGTGTAGGCTTCGGCCGAAAAGGGGAAAGCTGCGTAGACGTTACGTCACCAACGGGTGGCGTAACTTTCCCTGAAAACCCCTCACCATGGACGAAAGTCCTGGTGAGATACCGGCGTATGCCCGGATAAAGAATACAATCCGTGTTATTGTATCAGAAGAGAAGGCGACGACCTGCGGCCTGAAGTTCTTGGTGGAGACCGTGCTTGTTGGCATTTTCAACATTCAGAAGCGGGAGATATTGGCGGTACAAGACTATCCTAGGAGAAGAACATACGACATAACTTTTGTACAGAATGGAGTGTTCCAAGATCTGCTGGCGGCATACATGGTAAAAAACGATCCGAGACTGGACGGTATTGAATTTTACGAACATGTGTTGGACATCACTAAGATGATTGTGATAAAAATGTACTGCCCGTTTGCTGATTTAAAAGATGTGATGTCCTTTTTATCCCCCTATTTCAAAAGTGTAAAATGTATTGGCAAAATAATGAACGAAGTTGGAGTTTGGACGTCAAAGTGGAGATTTTTAGTAACTTGTTATAGAGATGCCAATACAGCAGGGGGGATAATGTTGCCGCCAGCACGCTTTAAATTAGGTGATATGGCAGGAGATCTTTTTTACACAGGAATGCCTCCATTCTGTAGAAAATGTCAAAAGTACGGTCACACCAAAGAGTTCTGCGAAAGCACCTGTAGGAACTGTGGCAGCTCTGAGCACGAGGCCAAAACTTGCCTTCTGGGGAAAAGGTGTCGTTTTTGCAGCCGAGTTGGTCATCTATATGCTACTTGTCCCCACAGATCGGAACAACCCGAGGTCCGGCCGAGGCGTCCAGAGCAGCCAGCAGGCCAGATCGCCCCCGCACAAGGAGAGGAACCAAGAGGTGAAGAGGCTGATGACATGGACACCTCCAGCAGACCCCCCCAAACAGGTGACCCAAAGGAGCAAAGGCGGTTTAAGAGAAGAGCCAGTGATCAGCGGACGAAAAAGCCCCCTCAGGAAACGGAGGAGATGGGTAGTTCGGATGAAGCTGATCCGCCTGGGCCGCAGGAGGTGCTGGGTCAGCCTGTACCTGAGGCAGAGGACCCGGGCGGAGCGGCAGCAAGGTCTAAGAGGCGTAGGGCGTACTCGGAGGTGGCAGCGGGGGTGCCGATGGGAGTACCTGCTAGAGCGAAAGCAGGGAAACCAGTTGACGCACCCCCGGAAGCACCAGCTGAAGGTCTCCCCCCTTCTCGCCAGTTGGGGGAGACAAGCATAGCCACCTCTGAGGTGACAGAAGTCCCTGAAACGGCCGCGAGTGCGTTTCCTGCCCCTATCGTAGGGGAGGAGGCTGCCATACGAGATGCTCCAGAAACCTTGCCCGTGGAGTCCATATGGGACCCATTTTCGATCAGTGCCTCAGGTATGGCGGGGGGTCAGCTGTCTGACATGAGTTCCTCTCCAATCTCCTCAAGTTATACAGTCGGTTTGAAGTCGGAGGGCGATGAGAGTTCGAGTGAGGTCTCTGGTAACGCCGAGGACTGCTGAGGCCACCTCGGGTAAGATTACATAAGACTGTCTCTTTTCCCTTTTCCTCATGGCAGAGTTAGGTGGCATTTCCTTAAATGTTAGGAGCGTGCATTCCAAGACGAGAAGAGCTGCCCTGTTTGATTATCTTTCTATTTTTTCCGCCACCGTTTTTTTCCTACAGGAATGCTGTATCCCACATCGCACGAACTACAACAAATATAAGGAAGACTGGAGACTCGGACCTTCAGTGTGGTCCGGGTCTAACGATTCCAGAGCCGCAGGTGTCGCCATTTTATTTAAAGGGAACGTTTTAATTGACAGTTTTAATGAAATTTTACCAGGTAGAATTTTATTGGTCAAAGCTTTTATAGACGGTATTAGATGGCAGTTTTTAAATTTTTATGGGTCCTCGGACAAGAATGAAAGAGCTAGAATGCTAGAGATTTTACCCCTTTTTTTAAACGATTCAGAGCCACTTGTTTTAGCGGGTGATTTTAATTGTATTTTAAAGGGGGAACGCCGGTTCTCTAACTCAGTAAGCAGGAATTATGACAAAACCTCCTCATTATTAAAAGATATAGTTACTGATTTTAAACTTACTGATGTTTTTAAGAAATGTAACAGCAATTTATCTGCAGAGGCCGGCGTCACCTGGAGCAATGTGAACTGTAGCTCCAGGATCGATTTTATATTCTGCTCTTATCAAGTACTGCCTTTTAAATGTGATCTTAATCCCAATGTTTTATCTGATCATAAATTATTGTATTTTAAAGTTAAAAATGATATTGGGAAAAATACTGTCAAAAAAGCCTGGAAAATGAACGTTTCCCTTTTAGATGATCCGCAAATTTTATCTGATTTTATTACCTTTTATAAGGGCTGCAGACGGGTAAGACATCCAAATATGTCCATAGTCTCATGGTGGGAGAAAATAAAAATAAAAATAAGAGATTTTTTCATAAAAATCGGAAGGAGAAAAGCAAAAGAAAAACAGGATTTTTTTGCTAATTTGAATACCCGGCTGCAGACCCAATACAAGTTCAGAGAACAGGGTATGCAGGTGGAGGAGGAGATTATGGAGATTAGGAAGGAGATCTCCCAGTGCCTGGAGCAGAGAGGTAAGGAAATTGTCTTTCGCTCAAAAATGAAACACCTCGAGGAAAATGAGACCTGCTCCAGGTACTTTTTTAAGAAAATTAACGATAAGCATACCCTGTTAGACAATGTTGATGGAGATACAAACACTGACAATATTTTAAAAAAGGTACACAGATTTTATGCGGATCTTTTTAATATAAAGCTTGTTAATGTTGATTTGATGAACGACTCATTGAAGGAGGTTGACGCTGTTTTAAATCCTGTCTCCAAAGATTTTTTATTACAGGATATTACGGAACAGGAGATTTTAGATACCATCAAGAGTTTTAAAACAGGTAAAGTCCCTGGCCCTGATGGTATACCCATAGAGTTTTATGTCACATTTTATGGAGTTTTAAAAGAGGATCTCTATTCCCTTTTTACTCAAGTTTTTAGAACAAAAGCCCTCCCGGGGTCCTGGAAGAAAGGTGAGGTGTCCCTGCTTTATAAAAAGGGGGACAAAACAGATATTAAAAACTGGAGGCCTATCACCTTACTAAACGCAGACTATAAAATAATGGCCAAGATTTGCGCGAATAGACTAAAGGCTGTTATAGAGAAAATCGTCCACTCCAACCAAGTCTGTGGGATACCTGGGAGGAGCATATGGGACAATTTAAACCTTTTAAAAGATGCTATTGGTGATACGAAGGAGAGAAAAGGCAGATTGGCGGTTTTATCCATAGATTTCGAGAAAGCCTTTGATAGAGTATCACATTTTTATCTTTTTAAGGTTTTAGAAAAGATGGGTATACCAGAAGGTTTTTTACAGTCTCTGAAGGCCTTTTATGAAAATTGTACGAGCAAGATTTTAGTAAAGGGTTTTAAGACACAGGATGTCCTTTTAAACTCCGGAGTGAAGCAGGGGTGTCCCTTGTCCCCACTACTTTTTATATGTGCGATCGAGCCTCTACTCTGCAGATTGAGGAATGACAGGCAGATATGTGGAGTCCCCCTGCCGGGCGGGGGGGGACTAGAGGCAAAAGTGGTGGGGTACATGGATGATGTCGCGGTCCTGTGCAGGGACGCCCCGTCACTGCAAAAAGCATTACAACAGATATACCAATTTTGCTGCTCCTCCGGTTTTAAAGTCAATTTTAATAAAAGTAATATTTTAAATATTGGCAATATGATTTTACAGGACATTCCAGTCCCTGTGTCGGAGTCTGTACAGATTTTAGGGGTCTCCTTCAATGAGTCAAACAATGGTTTTATCAGTTGGGACTTGGTGGCACAAAAAGTTAATAAGAAAATTTGTTTATGGAATCTTAGAAAACTGACAATGGAGGGAAAAATTTTAATCACAAAAATGGTGATTTTACCAATTTTATTATATCTAAGTATGGTTTTCCCTCCCCCTGATATTTTATTAAAAAAGATTACCAAGGCATGTTTTACATTTTTATGGAATTCTAGGATGGAGAAGCTCAGGAGAGAAAAAGTGATGTTACCAAAGCTAATGGGTGGTAAAGATTTTCCAAATATAAAAGCATTTCTTTTAATCCATTTTTTTACACTGTGTCTTAATACTGTTTTTAAGGAACACTACTGGTCTTATTTTATCCGTTTTAACACTGGCTATTTTATGAGGAGGTACGGATGGTTCTCTACGGTTTTAAGCTCGCCATATGCTTTTAACCTGCCAGACCAGTATAAGATTTTAGAAAAAATAGTGAACCTTTTTAACCTAAAAGACAAAAGAATAGAAGATGTAAAAAATAGTAAATATGTTTTAAAGGAAATAAAAGAAAATGTTTTAATAGCCCCCATTAGCAATTTTAATGAAAACAAATGCAAAATTATCTGGAGCATGGTTAATGCTAAATTAATTTTTAATTCACAGAAGGATCTGGCCTGGAGCTGCGCCCACGAGTGTCTTCCATGCCGGGCATTCCAGCATCGAAGGGGACTGACCAACTCGGCTGCGTGTCCAAGGGGAGGATGCCGCGATGACGAGACAGTCTTACATCTCTTTTGGCAATGTTATTTTTCACAACTAATATGGACAAAAATCCTCCCCTTGATGAAGAAGATAACCGGAATAAAAAGAATTACAAGTGAAGGCGTATTTTACGGATGTCTGGAGTGCCCAACAAGGACTCAGAAAATTATGGCATGGAAGATTACTAACTGCGTTAAAGCAGCTCTGTGGGCGGCCAGGAATATTCTTTTATTCAAACATGAAATTTTATCTGTGAATGATATTTTAGGAATTTGTTTTTATGAAATGCACAAATATTATCTTTTAGACAAAAAATTCTCTCCTGTTTTAAGTAGAAAATGGTTTTTTAGCGAATGGAATTCTATAATATGATGCCACCAAGTGCCCTTTTATAAATTGTATGATTTTAATCTGACAATTTGTATTTATTTTTTAACCATTGTTGTAAAATGTGAATCCTTGTAAAAATGTTGAAAAATGTTAATTTATTGTAAAACCTGAAAAATTTTAAATAAACGGTTACCCCCAAAGTTGGGGTAGTCAACTTAAAAAAAAATCTGTTCTTATCAGTTTAATATCTGATACGTCCCCTATCTGGGGACCATATATTAAATGGATTTTTAGAACAGGGAGATGGAAATAGAGCTTGCTCTGTCCACTCCACGCATTGACCTGGTATTGCAGTATTTCCAGGACCGGTGCACCCTTTCCTTATGTGTTGACTAAAATCAGATTCCAAAAGTGTTTTTTCTCTTTGCCATTGTTTCTGTCTTTCTGAAGGGATCTCCCCTTTTAATCCCATTATTTCAACACCTGTTGGACAATGCATGAGTGATAATGAGCTCATTGATTAAATGCAATTAATGAATAGATTGCCACCTCTTGTTGTGTGTCGTCTGTGTTTTCTGTGTTTCCGGCATTTCACATTGGAACAGCTCATTCACCTTCCTTGTCTTCTCTCCGCCCTCCCTTTTAGGTAAGTTAAAGAGCTGCACCTGAGCCAGCCACTGATTGATTGATTGATTGATTGATTGATTGATTGATTGATTGATGCAGCACAACAGTCAAATAGTGGAGTGGAGTAGGGGAACAGCAAACAGCCAATAAAGCAGCCCGCCCGCTCGCCTGCCCGCCACAATGGACCTACCTGTGTACACTGGATGGATGTGATGGAATGTACTGTCGTCCCTACATTTCAAGAAGAAGTAAGAATTGCAGTTGCAACAAACCCTTGCTTGCCTACAAAGACAGCAGCAATTTGGATTTGTTACTATGTTACCTGGAAGAATAACAAACTGTGCAAGGATGGAGGTTGTAGGAGCAAGGAGAAGTTGTCTGTAAAGTTGGTGGATGCTTATTTTCCATTTTGCAGTCCCTTGTCTCCCTCTTGTGGCCTCCTGGAGGCAAATAAATGTGCAAAAAAAAGACAGCCTGGCGGCCGGCTGTTGCAGTGTTGCCCTCTCAGGCAACACTGAGTGACTGACTGAGCCTCACCGTCTTATATAAAGTTCAGATGGAACTTTGCACGTGTCATAGTGGAGCCCTCAGGATTCCAGAGCCAGCTTTCTGACATCATAATGGGGCCTCAGAGATAAAAGCCTGGGCCCAGGCAGTGTTGGTCAGTGCTGCTCAGCAGGCAGCACCCGACTGGATTAAAGCTAATACAAGTTGTGAAGGAACAAGGGGTGGCTGTGGGCATGCACTTACTGCTGCTGCTGCTGCCGCCAGTATTTGCACGGCAAGAGGGCATTTGGGCGTTGCCAAGAAGGCGTTTTTATGTAGATTCCTCCTCTTTCAGCACTGCATTGTGGTGCAAGCAAAAGAAGCAAATCCTGTGTAGCTTCCTCTCCGGCCTTTATTCACCTCCCGCTTAGTAGCTGTAAATGTGTGTGAGCCTGCAGGGCCCCATGGAATTGCCTAGGAGTAGGCTGAATCGCTGCAAGGGGTGAACAGCAGTATGGGACAGGCTCGGGCAAGGCAAGGGCCGCTCGGGTTATCGCTTCTCGGCCTTTTGGCACGATCCCGTGTCAAGAGGAGGTCAGCATGTCATGCCCTTGGCCTTTTGGCATCGCCACTTCGGTGGCTTAAGCCAACTGCTGCTATAAGGGGGTAGGCTGGGTGATCAACTGTCGAGCGATCATGGGAGCTAGGCTTCGATACGCTGGGATCGGGGAAACCCGGATCAAGAATGGATTTGGCATTGACGTACCCTTGAACAAGAAGGACCTTTTTTCATTGAAACACCTGGTGAATGAAGTCATTTTCAAGACCCTCAACGTGAGTAGGAACGACATCCTTTGTCTTCAAGATCCCAGAGGTAATCGCTTCACTTTGGTTCTTAAAAGTTTGAATGCTTGTTACAACTTGTATGCCGCGATTAATGCTAACTTGCAAAACCCTGGGTTGGATGGACTTATCTTCACCGTTTTATATAACAACGATGTTCCACTGGTTGTTTTGATGTACAATCCTTATGTGATGGTGGATGATATTACTTCCTTCTTAAAGAAGTACTGCTCTTACGTCAGCTATTCTCACCAGGTGTTAAATGCTGAGTCCCTCTGGACAGGGAAGCATAAATTTTTTGTGAGATTTGAGGAGGATCCTTCAGGGCCTCTGGGTGTGAAATACCCTCCTAGGAATTTTGCCATCGGCCGGGACAAAGGCTACTTATTTTTTCCCCAGCCTCCTGTGTTTTGCAGGAAATGTAAAAGGTATGGCCATGTTCACGAAGATTGTACGCAAGAAGGTGTTACCTGTAACAAATGTAATCAGGACGGTCACCTGGCCAAGGATTGCAAAAACCCAATTGTGTGTAACATGTGCAGCATTGTGGGTCATGCCTTTAAAGACTGTCCAGAGCGTGCTAAAAACAGAAGGGTTAGGACTCTGGCGGAAGTAGTTGCAGGTGAACCTGGCAGTATGAGGTCTAATGTGATTCAGGGCCCAGCTGCCCAGGGAACTGAGGAGTCGGTGCCTGCCCTGGTGTCTGATGGGACTCTCCTTGAGTTAAATCGGTCTGGAAATACGCTGGCTGATGAAATGGAGGTAGCACCTGTTGAGAAAGACCTGCCTCACCCCTCTGATGACCTGACTGGGTTGAGAGGTGATGGGGAAGTGGATGGTTCTATATCCAAATCGCCTGTCTTTTCCTGGGAAGGAATTCTGGTGGAACAACAAGGTGAAGGTGGTCAAGGGGACTTTTCAACTGCACTTGTGAGGCCTTCTGAGGAGGAGGAAGGAGGTTCATCTTCTAAGAGACTTCGCACCATGTTGTCTCCTCTGAGTGAAGATGGAGTGAGCCCGGATAGGGAGTCTACCCCATTTCTCACTTTCCTGAGGACTTTCCTTTTTTAGGAGAAGACGTGGACAAAGCTATCTTTGTGTCCGGTTGTCAGCCACCAGGAGGTGTAGGCTGATTAAACAGTGGGGTATTGGTGGATATCTACGGAAAAAGATCAAAATATGGACCCCAAAATTACACTTAATGTCTTATCCTTGAATGTCAGGCAAATTACATCAAAGCCTAGACGTGCTGTTGTGCTGGACTATGTTAGGAATCTTGGGGCAGAGATCATATGCCTGCAAGAGTGTGGTATATCTGAGTCACTGGGGGAGGGGGATTGGCCATATGGGCAGTATGTCTGGTCAGGATCTACTTCCAATAAGAATGATGGGGTGGGGATCCTATTAGGAAATATGGGTATGGATCTGGAGAGTTATACAGTGGTGGAAACAGGTAGATGTGTAATTGCAGTGGTATGTTGCAGGGGAGTTAGGGTTAGGGTGGTGAATACTTATTGTCCTATAGATAGAGCAAAAAGGCTGGCGTTGTTGGAAAAGCTAAGTTTGTTCTTACCTGGAAGGATTCCTACCTTTTTTTTGGGAGACTTTAATTGTTCTTTTGATGGGGATGGTCTGGATGTAACTGGGAAAAAGCTTAACCAACTTATATCTGATTTTTCTTTTATAGATGCAGCCGAATTGTCATTGGGTAAACCACCACCGCCAACATATAAATCAGATAGAGGGGGTATTGAGTCAAGAATTGATCGTATTTGCATATCTAAGGGTTTAGTGTGTAATAAGATGGTTCAGAATGAGGTACCTTTTTCAGACCATGTATGTTTACGGGTATGGGTGGAGGTAAGTAGTAAATTTTGTTTTGGGAAAGGGGTGTGGAAGTTGAATACTAGATTATTGGAGGATGTTGAAGTGATGGATGAGTTCAAACGAAAGTATGATGTGTGGAAGGGAGAAAAAGATAGTTTTGTGGATGTGCTTAAATGGTGGGATTGGATGAAAGGGCAGATTAAAAATTTTTTTGTGAGATGGGGATACAAGCAGGCTGCTAGGAAACGTAACCAGTATAAGGAATTGAATATTAGGATAGAATGGTTGCGGAAGATGGGTGAGAAGGGAATTGATTTGAGTGATTTGCTAGAGGAGGCAAGGAACGAGTTAAAGCAAGTTTTGGAAAGAAAGGGAAAGGAGATTATTTTTAGGTCTAAAGTGGAGTTCTTAGATAAAAATGAAAAATGCACAAGGTTTTTTTTCAAGAAAATGTGTGGTAAGAAAGATGATATGGATGAAATTGTTAATGCGAAGGGGGAGCGTATAGTGGGTATGGATGTGTTAAAAGTGGTGGAATCGTTTTATTCAGAACTATATGGCAAAAAGTGGATTGATATCGGGTTGATGGATGAAGTTTTGAATGGTTTGGAAAATGTTCTTAGAGAGGAGGATTGTGTGGGGTTGAATGAGGATGTAACGTCTGAAGAAGTAAAGAAAGTGATAATGAGTGCGGGGAAAAATAAAACACCTGGTAAAGATGGCATTCCTGTGGAATTTTATGTGAAGGCCTGGGAGATAATAGGGTTGGATTTGGTGGAAGTATGTAAGTTTATATGGGATAAGGGGGTTTTGTGTGAGTCTATGAAAGAGGGTGTGATTGTTTTGATTTATAAGAAAGGGGATAAGAAGTGTTTGGGTAATTGGAGACCGATTTCACTGCTGAATGTGGATTATAAATGTTTTAGTAAAATTTTGGCTAATCGTATGCGTGAGGTGGTAGGAAAGGTTGTGGGTGAAGACCAAGTCTGTGCTGTGCCAGGTAGGAGTATGTCTGATAATTTGGTTTTGCTGAGAGATTTGATTGGGGACTGTATGAGTAGGAAACAGAAGTGTATGATGCTTGCGTTAGATTTCGAAAAGGCGTTTGATAGAGTGTCGCATGTGTTTATGTTTGCTGTACTTGTTAGGATGGGCTTCCCAGTGAGGTTTTTGGAAGGTGTGAAGTGTTTGTATAGGGATGTGTCAAGTGAAGTGTTGGTGAATGGTAATTTAAGTTCAAAAGTATGTGTGAGATCTGGGGTAAGACAGGGGTGCCCTATGTCCCCAGTTTTGTTTATTTGTGTGATCGAAAGTTTGATGTGTTTGGTAAGAAAAGATAAAGTGGTGAAAGGTTTTTTGATCCCAGGGAGTGGAGGTAAATACGTTAAAATTCTGGGTTATATGGATGATGTTGTGGTTATGAGTGATTGTATGGCTGGGTTGAATAGAGCAAAATTATGGTTGGATTTTTTTTGTGGGGCATCAGCTTTTAAGGTGAATTGGGATAAGTGTGTCTTTAAGTGCTTTGGGGATAGGAGGGTAAGTATGGAGGGAGTGAGGAATGAAGTGGGTGCAGTAAAAGTGTTGGGGATACAGTTTAATGAGGACTTGAGAGGGAATGAGAGTTGGGATGAATGTGGCAAGAGGATTGAGAAGAAATTGAATTTTTGGAGACTTAGAGACCTGACTTTATCAGGGAAGGTGTTGATAATTAAGACAGTGATTTTGCCTATTTTGGTTTTTGTGGCTAGTATTTTTCCCTCCGCTAGTAGGAAAATCAAAAAGTCAGAGAAAATGGTGTTTACCTTTCTGTGGGGAAGTCAAATGGAAAAGTTGAAGCGTGAGTATGTTTATAAGTCTTGTGAGAATGGAGGTTTGGATTTTCCGAATGTGGAGGTCTTTCTTGGGTTAAATTATATTAAAACAGTGGTGGGGCTCTTGGGGAAAGGAAATAAGAGTGCGTATATGGTAAGGTATATGGCCGGTTGGATGCTTTATGGGTTAAATTGGTTTAAGAGAGACGCTACTGTGCCTGTTGCTTATGTATGTCCGGTATGGTATGTTGTGATTGAAAGGTTCATTAGGAAATATGATTTGATTGCAGTGCCTATGGGTGGGTTTCTGGATAAGAAGGCTGTGCTAAAAAGATTGTGTGTGAATGAGGTTGTGTGTAACATTGTGGGTTTGCGAGGAGAGGATGTTGTGGATACTTGGAAGAAGTTAGGCGTGAGAGGTATGTCCAATAGACAAAAGGACATAGTGTGGATGGCGTTGCATGATATATTGCCTGTTAGAGATGTGCAGAGGAGGAGAATGCTAGTTAGATTTGAGGTGTGTCCAAGGGTTGGGTGTAATTCACGGGAGACTGTTAGGCATCTTTTTTGGGACTGCAATTATTCGTATGAGGTATGGAGGAGGATGGGTGGCGTCTGTAAGGAGTTAGCTGGGGTGAAGTTTGTGGATTGGAAGGTTGCGATGTTTGCTATAGGGGCTTGTAACAGAGTAAGTGATAGGATCTTATGGTTGATTATGGTGTGTATAATGGAAAGCTTATGGGATGTACGTAATTTAGGTGTTTTCAAACATAAGTGGGTACCCATTGGTGAGTGTGTGAGGATGGTTTTGTCAAGACTATACGTAGTCTATCGTTGGGATAGTCAGTGCGGTGGTGGTATAGACGCAGAGGGGATATGGAAATTTAAGAAGTGGAGAAGGTTGGTGAAATATAGCTAATTGATAAGATTTATTCCTGTTTTATTTTTGTTCTTCACAATCCTTTCTGTGTCTTGATTATTATTGTTTGGAATAAAATAGCCATGATGATGTACGACTAAGGCAACTTATGCCTTAAAATGCAAAATGGTTTGTGTACTGTTGCTTTAAGTTAAACTGAATGGTTTTAAAAAAAAAAAAAAAAAAAAAAAAAAAAATCTGTTCTTATCAGTTTAATATCTGATACGTCCCCTATCTGGGGACCATATATTAAATGGATTTTTAGAACAGGGAGATGGAAATAGAGCTTGCTCTGTCCACTCCACGCATTGACCTGGTATTGCAGTATTTCCAGGACCGGTGCACCCTTTCCTTATGTGTTGACTAAAATCAGATTCCAAAAGTGTTTTTTCTCTTTGCCATTGTTTCTGTCTTTCTGAAGGGATCTCCCCTTTTAATCCCATTATTTCAACACCTGTTGGACAATGCATGAGTGATAATGAGCTCATTGATTAAATGCAATTAATGAATAGATTGCCACCTCTTGTTGTGTGTCGTCTGTGTTTTCTGTGTTTCCGGCATTTCACATTGGAACAGCTCATTCACCTTCCTTGTCTTCTCTCCGCCCTCCCTTTTAGGTAAGTTAAAGAGCTGCACCTGAGCCAGCCACTGATTGATTGATTGATTGATTGATTGATTGATTGATTGATTGATTGATTGATTGATTGATTGATTGATGCAGCACAACAGTCAAATAGTGGAGTGGAGTAGGGGAACAGCAAACAGCCAATAAAGCAGCCCGCCCGCTCGCCTGCCCGCCACAATGGACCTACCTGTGTACACTGGATGGATGTGATGGAATGTACTGTCGTCCCTACATTTCAAGAAGAAGTAAGAATTGCAGTTGCAACAAACCCTTGCTTGCCTACAAAGACAGCAGCAATTTGGATTTGTTACTATGTTACCTGGAAGAATAACAAACTGTGCAAGGATGGAGGTTGTAGGAGCAAGGAGAAGTTGTCTGTAAAGTTGGTGGATGCTTATTTTCCATTTTGCAGTCCCTTGTCTCCCTCTTGTGGCCTCCTGGAGGCAAATAAATGTGCAAAAAAAAGACAGCCTGGCGGCCGGCTGTTGCAGTGTTGCCCTCTCAGGCAACACTGAGTGACTGACTGAGCCTCACCGTCTTATATAAAGTTCAGATGGAACTTTGCACGTGTCATAGTGGAGCCCTCAGGATTCCAGAGCCAGCTTTCTGACATCATAATGGGGCCTCAGAGATAAAAGCCTGGGCCCAGGCAGTGTTGGTCAGTGCTGCTCAGCAGGCAGCACCCGACTGGATTAAAGCTAATACAAGTTGTGAAGGAACAAGGGGTGGCTGTGGGCATGCACTTACTGCTGCTGCTGCTGCCGCCAGTATTTGCACGGCAAGAGGGCATTTGGGCGTTGCCAAGAAGGCGTTTTTATGTAGATTCCTCCTCTTTCAGCACTGCATTGTGGTGCAAGCAAAAGAAGCAAATCCTGTGTAGCTTCCTCTCCGGCCTTTATTCACCTCCCGCTTAGTAGCTGTAAATGTGTGTGAGCCTGCAGGGCCCCATGGAATTGCCTAGGAGTAGGCTGAATCGCTGCAAGGGGTGAACAGCAGTATGGGACAGGCTCGGGCAAGGCAAGGGCCGCTCGGGTTATCGCTTCTCGGCCTTTTGGCTGAGATCAAGTGTAGTTCTGATTACTTGTAGTCAGTGCTGCCTGGTCTTAGTTGGGAGGTGCTCAGGTACCCTCTCTCTCGGCCTCGGGGGATCGTCCAGGTTCGCCTGGACTTCACCCCCGTGCTGCTATTTGGGAGAGAGGCTTAGTCCTGAGCAACGAGTTGCGATCCACATATCCCCCGTGTAGGCTTCGGCCGAAAAGGGGAAAGCTGCGTAGACGTTACGTCACCAACGGGTGGCGTAACTTTCCCTGAAAACCCCTCACCATGGACGAAAGTCCTGGTGAGATACCGGCGTATGCCCGGATAAAGAATACAATCCGTGTTATTGTATCAGAAGAGAAGGCGACGACCTGCGGCCTGAAGTTCTTGGTGGAGACCGTGCTTGTTGGCATTTTCAACATTCAGAAGCGGGAGATATTGGCGGTACAAGACTATCCTAGGAGAAGAACATACGACATAACTTTTGTACAGAATGGAGTGTTCCAAGATCTGCTGGCGGCATACATGGTAAAAAACGATCCGAGACTGGACGGTATTGAATTTTACGAACATGTGTTGGACATCACTAAGATGATTGTGATAAAAATGTACTGCCCGTTTGCTGATTTAAAAGATGTGATGTCCTTTTTATCCCCCTATTTCAAAAGTGTAAAATGTATTGGCAAAATAATGAACGAAGTTGGAGTTTGGACGTCAAAGTGGAGATTTTTAGTAACTTGTTATAGAGATGCCAATACAGCAGGGGGGATAATGTTGCCGCCAGCACGCTTTAAATTAGGTGATATGGCAGGAGATCTTTTTTACACAGGAATGCCTCCATTCTGTAGAAAATGTCAAAAGTACGGTCACACCAAAGAGTTCTGCGAAAGCACCTGTAGGAACTGTGGCAGCTCTGAGCACGAGGCCAAAACTTGCCCTCTGGGGAAAAGGTGTCGTTTTTGCAGCCGAGTTGGTCATCTATATGCTACTTGTCCCCACAGATCGGAACAACCCGAGGTCCGGCCGAGGCGTCCAGAGCAGCCAGCAGGCCAGATCGCCCCCGCACAAGGAGAGGAACCAAGAGGTGAAGAGGCTGATGACATGGACACCTCCAGCAGACCCCCCCAAACAGGTGACCCAAAGGAGCAAAGGCGGTTTAAGAGAAGAGCCAGTGATCAGCGGACGAAAAAGCCCCCTCAGGAAACGGAGGAGATGGGTAGTTCGGATGAAGCTGATCCGCCTGGGCCGCAGGAGGTGCTGGGTCAGCCTGTACCTGAGGCAGAGGACCCGGGCGGAGCGGCAGCAAGGTCTAAGAGGCGTAGGGCGTACTCGGAGGTGGCAGCGGGGGTGCCGATGGGAGTACCTGCTAGAGCGAAAGCAGGGAAACCAGTTGACGCACCCCCGGAAGCACCAGCTGAAGGTCTCCCCCCTTCTCGCCAGTTGGGGGAGACAAGCATAGCCACCTCTGAGGTGACAGAAGTCCCTGAAACGGCCGCGAGTGCGTTTCCTGCCCCTATCGTAGGGGAGGAGGCTGCCATACGAGATGCTCCAGAAACCTTGCCCGTGGAGTCCATATGGGACCCATTTTCGATCAGTGCCTCAGGTATGGCGGGGGGTCAGCTGTCTGACATGAGTTCCTCTCCAATCTCCTCAAGTTATACAGTCGGTTTGAAGTCGGAGGGCGATGAGAGTTCGAGTGAGGTCTCTGGTAACGCCGAGGACTGCTGAGGCCACCTCGGGTAAGATTACATAAGACTGTCTCTTTTCCCTTTTCCTCATGGCAGAGTTAGGTGGCATTTCCTTAAATGTTAGGAGCGTGCATTCCAAGACGAGAAGAGCTGCCCTGTTTGATTATCTTTCTATTTTTTCCGCCACCGTTTTTTTCCTACAGGAATGCTGTATCCCACATCGCACGAACTACAACAAATATAAGGAAGACTGGAGACTCGGACCTTCAGTGTGGTCCGGGTCTAACGATTCCAGAGCCGCAGGTGTCGCCATTTTATTTAAAGGGAACGTTTTAATTGACAGTTTTAATGAAATTTTACCAGGTAGAATTTTATTGGTCAAAGCTTTTATAGACGGTATTAGATGGCAGTTTTTTAATTTTTATGGGTCCTCGGACAAGAATGAAAGAGCTAGAATGCTAGAGATTTTACCCCTTTTTTTAAACGATTCAGAGCCACTTGTTTTAGCGGGTGATTTTAATTGTATTTTAAAGGGGGAACGCCGGTTCTCTAACTCAGTAAGCAGGAATTATGACAAAACCTCCTCATTATTAAAAGATATAGTTACTGATTTTAAACTTACTGATGTTTTTAAGAAATGTAACAGCAATTTATCTGCAGAGGCCGGCGTCACCTGGAGCAATGTGAACTGTAGCTCCAGGATCGATTTTATATTCTGCTCTTATCAAGTACTGCCTTTTAAATGTGATCTTAATCCCAATGTTTTATCTGATCATAAATTATTGTATTTTAAAGTTAAAAATGATATTGGGAAAAATACTGTCAAAAAAGCCTGGAAAATGAACGTTTCCCTTTTAGATGATCCGCAAATTTTATCTGATTTTATTACCTTTTATAAGGGCTGCAGACGGGTAAGACATCCAAATATGTCCATAGTCTCATGGTGGGAGAAAATAAAAATAAAAATAAGAGACTTTTTCATAAAAATCGGAAGGAGAAAAGCAAAAGAAAAACAGGATTTTTTTGCTAATTTGAATACCCGTCTGCAGACCCAATACAAGTTCAGAGAACAGGGTATGCAGGTGGAGGAGGAGATTATGGAGATTAGGAAGGAGATCTCCCAGTGCCTGGAGCAGAGAGGTAAGGAAATTGTCTTTCGTTCAAAAATGAAACACCTCGAGGAAAATGAGACCTGCTCCAGGTACTTTTTTAAGAAAATTAACGATAAGCATACCCTGTTAGACAATGTTGATGGAGATACAAACACTGACAATATTTTAAAAAAGGTACACAGATTTTATGCGGATCTTTTTAATATAAAGCTTGTTAATGTTGATTTGATGAACGACTCATTGAAGGAGGTTGACGCTGTTTTAAATCCTGTCTCCAAAGATTTTTTATTACAGGATATTACGGAACAGGAGATTTTAGATACCATCAAGAGTTTTAAAACAGGTAAAGTCCCTGGCCCTGATGGTATACCCATAGAGTTTTATGTCACATTTTATGGAGTTTTAAAAGAGGATCTCTATTCCCTTTTTACTCAAGTTTTTAGAACAAAAGCCCTCCCGGGGTCCTGGAAGAAAGGTGAGGTGTCCCTGCTTTATAAAAAGGGGGACAAAACAGATATTAAAAACTGGAGGCCTATCACCTTACTGAACACAGACTACAAAATAATGGCCAAGATTTGCGCGAATAGGCTAAAGGCTGTTATAGAGAAAATCGTCCACTCCAACCAAGTCTGTGGGATACCTGGGAGGAGCATATGGGACAATTTAAACCTTTTAAAAGATGCTATTGGTGATACGAAGGAGAGAAAAGGCAGATTGGCGGTTTTATCCATAGATTTCGAGAAAGCCTTTGATAGAGTATCACATTTTTATCTTTTTAAGGTTTTAGAAAAGATGGGTATACCAGAAGGTTTTTTACAGTCTCTGAAGGCCTTTTATGAAAATTGTACGAGCAAGATTTTAGTAAAGGGTTTTAAGACACAGGATGTCCTTTTAAACTCCGGAGTGAAGCAGGGGTGTCCCTTGTCCCCACTACTTTTTATATGTGCGATCGAGCCTCTACTCTGCAGATTGAGGAATGACAGACAGATATGTGGAGTCCCCCTGCCGGGCGGGGGGGGACTAGAGGCAAAAGTGGTGGGGTACATGGATGATGTCGCGGTCCTGTGCAGGGACGCCCCGTCACTGCAAAAAGCATTACAACAGATATACCAATTTTGCTGCTCCTCCGGTTTTAAAGTCAATTTTAATAAAAGTAATATTTTAAATATTGGCAATATGATTTTACAGGACATTCCAGTCCCTGTGTCGGAGTCTGTACAGATTTTAGGGGTCTCCTTCAATGAGTCAAACAATGGTTTTATCAGTTGGGACTTGGTGGCACAAAAAGTTAATAAGAAAATTTGTTTATGGAATCTTAGAAAACTGACAATGGAGGGAAAAATTTTAATCACAAAAATGGTGATTTTACCAATTTTATTATATCTAAGTATGGTTTTCCCTCCCCCTGATATTTTATTAAAAAAGATTACCAAGGCATGTTTTACATTTTTATGGAATTCTAGGATGGAGAAGCTCAGGAGAGAAAAAGTGATGTTACCAAAGCTAATGGGTGGTAAAGATTTTCCAAATATAAAAGCATTTCTTTTAATCCATTTTTTTACACTGTGTCTTAATACTGTTTTTAAGGAACACTACTGGTCTTATTTTATCCGTTTTAACACTGGCTATTTTATGAGGAGGTACGGATGGTTCTCTACGGTTTTAAGCTCGCCATATGCTTTTAACCTGCCAGACCAGTATAAGATTTTAGAAAAAATAGTGAACCTTTTTAACCTAAAAGACAAAAGAATAGAAGATGTAAAAAATAGTAAATATGTTTTAAAGGAAATAAAAGAAAATGTTTTAATAGCCCCCATTAGCAATTTTAATGAAAACAAATGCAAAATTATCTGGAGCATGGTTAATGCTAAATTCATTTTTAATTCACAGAAGGATCTGGCCTGGAGCTGCGCCCACGAGTGTCTTCCATGCCGGGCATTCCAGCATCGAAGGGGACTGACCAACTCGGCTGCGTGTCCAAGGGGAGGATGCCGCGATGACGAGACAGTCTTACATCTCTTTTGGCAATGTTATTTTTCACAACTAATATGGACAAAAATCCTCCCCTTGATGAAGAAGATAACCGGAATAAAAAGAATTACAAGTGAAGGCGTATTTTACGGATGTCTGGAGTGCCCAACAAGGACTCAGAAAATTATGGCATGGAAGATTACTAACTGCGTTAAAGCAGCTCTGTGGGCGGCCAGGAATATTCTTTTATTCAAACATGAAATTTTATCTGTGAATGATATTTTAGGAATTTGTTTTTATGAAATGCACAAATATTATCTTTTAGACAAAAAATTCTCTCCTGTTTTAAGTAGAAAATGGTTTTTTAGCGAATGGAATTCTATAATATGATGCCACCAAGTGCCCTTTTATAAATTGTATGATTTTAATCTGACAATTTGTATTTATTTTTTAACCATTGTTGTAAAATGTGAATCCTTGTAAAAATGTTGAAAAATGTTAATTTATTGTAAAACCTGAAAAATTTTAAATAAACGGTTACCCCCAAAGTTGGGGTAGTCAACTTAAAAAAAAATCTGTTCTTATCAGTTTAATATCTGATACGTCCCCTATCTGGGGACCATATATTAAATGGATTTTTAGAACAGGGAGATGGAAATAGAGCTTGCTCTGTCCACTCCACGCATTGACCTGGTATTGCAGTATTTCCAGGACCGGTGCACCCTTTCCTTATGTGTTGACTAAAATCAGATTCCAAAAGTGTTTTTTCTCTTTGCCATTGTTTCTGTCTTTCTGAAGGGATCTCCCCTTTTAATCCCATTATTTCAACACCTGTTGGACAATGCATGAGTGATAATGAGCTCATTGATTAAATGCAATTAATGAATAGATTGCCACCTCTTGTTGTGTGTCGTCTGTGTTTTCTGTGTTTCCGGCATTTCACATTGGAACAGCTCATTCACCTTCCTTGTCTTCTCTCCGCCCTCCCTTTTAGGTAAGTTAAAGAGCTGCACCTGAGCCAGCCACTGATTGATTGATTGATTGATTGATTGATTGATTGATTGATTGATTGATTGATTGATGCAGCACAACAGTCAAATAGTGGAGTGGAGTAGGGGAACAGCAAACAGCCAATAAAGCAGCCCGCCCGCTCGCCTGCCCGCCACAATGGACCTACCTGTGTACACTGGATGGATGTGATGGAATGTACTGTCGTCCCTACATTTCAAGAAGAAGTAAGAATTGCAGTTGCAACAAACCCTTGCTTGCCTACAAAGACAGCAGCAATTTGGATTTGTTACTATGTTACCTGGAAGAATAACAAACTGTGCAAGGATGGAGGTTGTAGGAGCAAGGAGAAGTTGTCTGTAAAGTTGGTGGATGCTTATTTTCCATTTTGCAGTCCCTTGTCTCCCTCTTGTGGCCTCCTGGAGGCAAATAAATGTGCAAAAAAAAGACAGCCTGGCGGCCGGCTGTTGCAGTGTTGCCCTCTCAGGCAACACTGAGTGACTGACTGAGCCTCACCGTCTTATATAAAGTTCAGATGGAACTTTGCACGTGTCATAGTGGAGCCCTCAGGATTCCAGAGCCAGCTTTCTGACATCATAATGGGGCCTCAGAGATAAAAGCCTGGGCCCAGGCAGTGTTGGTCAGTGCTGCTCAGCAGGCAGCACCCGACTGGATTAAAGCTAATACAAGTTGTGAAGGAACAAGGGGTGGCTGTGGGCATGCACTTACTGCTGCTGCTGCTGCCGCCAGTATTTGCACGGCAAGAGGGCATTTGGGCGTTGCCAAGAAGGCGTTTTTATGTAGATTCCTCCTCTTTCAGCACTGCATTGTGGTGCAAGCAAAAGAAGCAAATCCTGTGTAGCTTCCTCTCCGGCCTTTATTCACCTCCCGCTTAGTAGCTGTAAATGTGTGTGAGCCTGCAGGGCCCCATGGAATTGCCTAGGAGTAGGCTGAATCGCTGCAAGGGGTGAACAGCAGTATGGGACAGGCTCGGGCAAGGCAAGGGCCGCTCGGGTTATCGCTTCTCGGCCTTTTGGCTTCGATCTGTAGTGGGTTGAAGTCAGAGGGCAAGGTGCACTGGTGGAAACCTACCTGCTCGGCCTTTTCGGTTTTCGGACCGAACTGCTGCTATTGAGGGGTGGCTGAAAGCTGGTGTGCCTTTTTCTTTGGAGGATCTGGAACCTATTCGTGGAGGGATTCTTTCGCTGGACGTGTGGATTTCGTGTTTTCCATTGGAATCAGGAGGCGATCGAGCTCTTTTCAAGGGCTTTTTTTCGTGCTGTGGAGGAAGAAAAAATTCGTTGGAATATGGCTTATGGAAGGAGAACACCAGGAGAATGGCGAGGATTTCAGGATAATCGGCCTGACTTCTTTGATGATAAGTATGGCTTAAAGGATACTATTCGGTTCTTCGTGTCCCCAGAAGTCCGACAAGAAAAAAATCTAAGGTACCTTTATGACAAAATACTAATACCGGTTATGGAATTGGAGAAGAAGAACTTCTTTTGTATACAAACCTTCTTCTCTAGGGGAATTTATGATGTGACTTTGGAAACAAATGCATTATGCGAAAAGGCATACACCCTTTATGAAGCTAATAAGGGGCGAGATGTTTTTAAGGGGATAAAAATTGCCCCATTGTTTCAATTTCAGGCAAAATTGTTAACCATACAAATGTATAGTCCATTTATAACGGACCAAGAGGTGGAATCATACCTCTGGAATTTTTGTGAAAAACTCTCCCTAAAGCAACATGGGATGACGGATTTCGGAGTGTGGAATGGAAAGCGAGTATATTATGCTACGTTTAAAAAAGATCCACAGGAAGAAGGAGGAGTCTGTAGGCCCCCGCCTGTGGTGTTTATAAATCGTAGTAGAGGATATTTATTTTTTTCAGGGATGCCTCCCTATTGCAGAAGTTGCAAGAAATACGGCCACAGTGATGATAACTGTAAACGCTGTATGGACTGCCCGATGAGTATTCATCAAGAGGCAGATTGTCCAAAACGTATGGAAGAAATACCTGAACCACAGCAAGTTGAAGAGGTAATGGAGGAGGTTCAGGAGGAGGTTCAGGAGGAGGTTCAGGAGGAGGAAAGAGAGTGTACGGAGAAAGAGAGGAAGGAGAAGGAGAGAAAGGAGAAGAGACGAGAGGGAAAAGAAAAGAGGCAAGAGAAAAAAGAAACTAGGAAGGAAAAAGAGGAAAAGAAAAAAGTAAAAGAAAAAGTGGAAAAAATACCTGCAGTAGTGGTAACCCAGGGATCTGAAGCTGGGGGATCTGGACAAACAGAAGGTATCACTGTAGTGAGGGAAACCCCTTCAGATAGTCCTGTGGAAAAGGAGGGCCTTACTGAAGAGGTAATGGAAACGACATTAGGTAATTTGAAAAGATCTTTAGATGATGAAGCAGAGGCGAAACGTGGAAATATTAGTGGTGAAAAAAGAAGAGTGATAGAAATTTTGGAAGTCGTGTCACCCTTAAGCTCTGTTAGTTCGGAGGCTTTGAGGATAAACGAGTATCCTTCTACCACTGATGAGGGCGGGGGAGATAGCCCTGGAATTGTCATTAAAAGATGATCAGTATAGCTTCCCTGAATGTTCAGGGGTTAAAAAATTCAAAAAAGAGAGTTGCTTTATATGACTTTTTTAATAATGAAGCTTATGATTTCATTTTTTTACAAGAATGTAATATAGAGAAAAGTATGTGTTATGAGTTCTATAAAAAATATTGGAAAGGAAAAGCCTTTTTTTCAGGAGGTAATGAGCAAAAGAGCGATGGAGTAGGTTTTTTATGTAGTAAGGAGTGGAAAGTGGAGAAAATTCAAGAGATTTATCCGGGGAGGATAATGATGATAGAAGTGAAGAAGACTAATAAAAAAATCAAATGTTTCTGTGTGTATGGATACACAGAGAAGAGTAAGAGAATCCAGCTCTTTGAAATTCTGCAGTTGTTCCTTACAGGTTCGGACCCTATTATAATTGGAGGAGACTTTAACTGCCATCTGGAAAATAAGAAAGATGGTTCAGTATCATGCCTAAAAGGAATTCTCTCATCAAGTAATTTAAAAGATATGTGGGAAATATGTGGCAAAAAGAAAGAAGATGAATTTACATGGAGTAGGAAAAACTCTAGGTCTAGAATAGACTATTTTTTTGTATCAGAGCATTTTAAAGGGTCATCTTTTAAAACTGATTTTAACTGTTTTTCCGATCATAGATTGATCAAATGTACGTTAGAATGTGAGAGAATGGAAAGCAAAAAATCTTCACATTGGAAATTGAATACAAAACTATTAGAAGATGAGAACGTAAAATCGGAATTTGGTTCATTCTATAAAAAGTTGCAGTGTAGGAAAAGCAGTTTTAAGGATGTTTTTGAATGGTGGGAGTTCGTAAAATCTCAGATCAAAACATTTTTCATTCGTATTAGTAAAAGAAAGGCGAGAGAGAGAGTGGAATTATATGAATCTCTAAATACGAAACTCCAGTGTTTTTATGTCTTGAAAAAGAGTGGTGTAATGATGGATGATGAGATTGAAGGCATTAAAAGCCAAATTAATAGAAGTTTGTATGAAAAAGGAAGGGAAATCATATTTAATTCGAGAGTAAAAATTTTGGAATGTGATGAAAAATGCTCAAAGTTCTTCTTTAAAAAAATCATCAATAAGAGAGATTATATTGACAAGTTGGAGGGAGAGGTGGTTTTGGAAGGTAAATTGAAAAAGGCACATGAGTTTTATGATAACTTATTTTCTGAAAAAAAAAGTGATGGTTCTTTAAGGGACCACTTTATCAGTCAACTAGATAAAAATTTTAATAAAGAAGAAATAGGTCTTTTATCTGAAGATTTTACTGAAAATGAAATTTATAATACTGTTAATAGCTTTTCAAATGGGAAAACACCTGGTTTGGATGGTTTACCGATAGAGTTCTATAGGGTCTTTTGGAAGTTGGTGGGTGTGGATTTTTGTGATATCATTTTTAGGGTGCTATCCTCTTTTAAAATGCCAATATCATGGTCTGAAGGGTTAATTGTTTTACTTTTTAAGAAAGGGGATAAAGAAATGATAAAGAATTGGAGGCCTATAACGTTACTAAACATGGATTATAAAATTTATGCAAAATTATTTGCTAATCGTTTGAAAAAAGTAATCTCATCGGTAATTGAGGAGGATCAGACATGTGCTGTGCCAGGGAGAAAAATTACAGATTCATTACTCTTGATTAGAGATGTATTATGGGATTTTAAAGATCGTGATCAGGATTTGGCATTGATCTCATTAGATTTCGAAAAAGCATATGATAGAATTTCCCATTTGTCTTTATTTCAGGTTTTAAAAAAGCTTGGTTGTCCTGATATGTTTATTAAGTGTATTAAGAGTTTATATTCTAGTTGTTTCAGTAAAATTTCAGTGAATGGCTTTTTATCGGAAAAGGTTAAAAGGAATTGTGGAGTGAAGCAAGGGTGTCCTTTGTCGCCAATACTCTTTATTTGTGCCGTGGAACCACTTTTATGTGCAATAAGAAGGGATAAAGTTATTGATGGTGTTTTTATACCAGGGAATAAAAATGAGCGAGTTAAAATTGTGGCATATATGGATGACATTACGGTTTTAGTTAGAAGTTTGAGAGGGTTTAATAGGGTATTACGAGTAGTTGAATGGTTTAATGGTGCATCTGGTTTTAAAATAAACTGGGAAAAATCAGGGGTTTTATTGATAGGGAATCTTAAGTTGGAAAGGGAATGTAAATTATTAAGTGTAGTAGATATGAAAATTCTAGGTATTCATTTCTCACAAAACTGTGGAAGTATAAAAAATTGGGAATCTCTCTTGGAAAGGGTTAAAAAGAAGGTGGATTTTTGGAAACTAAGGTGCCTATCAATGGAAGGGAAAATCTTAGTGATTAAACAAGTTCTATTGCCTCTGATTTTATATGTATCTGCTTTTTTATGCCCTCAAACATTATGATGAAAAGAATTATTAAGGTATGTTTTAACTTCTTTTGGGGTTCAAAAATGGAGAGAGTAAGGAGAGTAGAGTTATATAAATCAAAAGGAAATGGTGGTAAGGGTTTCCCTGATCTTAGACAGTTTTTATTTTGTAAGTATTTATCACAGTGTATTAGTATCCTATGTGGACCTGAATCAAAGTTGAGAGCCTTTGTAATATATAATTTTGGTTTTTTCATAAGGAAGTATAAATGGATCAATATAGATCTAAAGAGACCATATAGGTGGTTGCCTCCAGAGAACTATTTAATCTTAGAGAAAATTATAAGAGAGTTCAATCTGGCAGAAGAAGGAAAAGAGGTTCTTATTAATCATAAAAAAATATTAAAAGTCTTAGAGGGTAGAACCATTTGCAGCCCGATTGAACGGTTTACTCCCCAGGTAGTTAAAAACATTTGGAAATGTGTTAACCATCTTTGTTTGTCTAATGATCACAAAGATCTATTATGGTGTATGATAAAGGATTGTTTACCAACAAAGGATTTCCAATATAAAAGACGACTGAATCGGAATAGCCAATGTCCTAGAAGTGGTTGTATTGATGATGAAACCACAATGCATGTTTTCTGGAATTGTGATTTTGCACAAAAAGTGTGGAAAAAGATAAGTAAGTTGGTGAGCATGGTGAGTAAAGTTAACTATTTTAATTTTAACTTGATATTTTATGGAATTGGAATCGGGGAAAATGAGTTTCAAATAGTTTGGCTGATCTTAGCATCAGTTAAAATGGCGCTATGGAGGTCCAGGAATATTTTACTATTTAAAAGGGATGCTTTAACTGTTGATGATTGCATACGTCTAAGCCTAAATTATTTATTTATCTATTTTTGGAAAGAAAAGAAAGAACTAGGAATAGAGAAAGCAGAAGAAAAATGGAAGCAAAAGAAATGGAATTCTGTAATGGGAGTGTAGAATAGATATTTAGGGGGAAATAATGTATAAATATACTTACCTTTTACGATGATGATGTGAGTCTTGAGATCTGTGAAGAGAAAAAGATGGTGATTTTAAGTTTTGAGACTTGTGATCTGAGTAAAAAAAAAAAAAAAAAAAAAAAATCTGTTCTTATCAGTTTAATATCTGATACGTCCCCTATCTGGGGACCATATATTAAATGGATTTTTAGAACAGGGAGATGGAAATAGAGCTTGCTCTGTCCACTCCACGCATTGACCTGGTATTGCAGTATTTCCAGGACCGGTGCACCCTTTCCTTATGTGTTGACTAAAATCAGATTCCAAAAGTGTTTTTTCTCTTTGCCATTGTTTCTGTCTTTCTGAAGGGATCTCCCCTTTTAATCCCATTATTTCAACACCTGTTGGACAATGCATGAGTGATAATGAGCTCATTGATTAAATGCAATTAATGAATAGATTGCCACCTCTTGTTGTGTGTCGTCTGTGTTTTCTGTGTTTCCGGCATTTCACATTGGAACAGCTCATTCACCTTCCTTGTCTTCTCTCCGCCCTCCCTTTTAGGTAAGTTAAAGAGCTGCACCTGAGCCAGCCACTGATTGATTGATTGATTGATTGATTGATTGATTGATTGATTGATGCAGCACAACAGTCAAATAGTGGAGTGGAGTAGGGGAACAGCAAACAGCCAATAAAGCAGCCCGCCCGCTCGCCTGCCCGCCACAATGGACCTACCTGTGTACACTGGATGGATGTGATGGAATGTACTGTCGTCCCTACATTTCAAGAAGAAGTAAGAATTGCAGTTGCAACAAACCCTTGCTTGCCTACAAAGACAGCAGCAATTTGGATTTGTTACTATGTTACCTGGAAGAATAACAAACTGTGCAAGGATGGAGGTTGTAGGAGCAAGGAGAAGTTGTCTGTAAAGTTGGTGGATGCTTATTTTCCATTTTGCAGTCCCTTGTCTCCCTCTTGTGGCCTCCTGGAGGCAAATAAATGTGCAAAAAAAAGACAGCCTGGCGGCCGGCTGTTGCAGTGTTGCCCTCTCAGGCAACACTGAGTGACTGACTGAGCCTCACCGTCTTATATAAAGTTCAGATGGAACTTTGCACGTGTCATAGTGGAGCCCTCAGGATTCCAGAGCCAGCTTTCTGACATCATAATGGGGCCTCAGAGATAAAAGCCTGGGCCCAGGCAGTGTTGGTCAGTGCTGCTCAGCAGGCAGCACCCGACTGGATTAAAGCTAATACAAGTTGTGAAGGAACAAGGGGTGGCTGTGGGCATGCACTTACTGCTGCTGCTGCTGCCGCCAGTATTTGCACGGCAAGAGGGCATTTGGGCGTTGCCAAGAAGGCGTTTTTATGTAGATTCCTCCTCTTTCAGCACTGCATTGTGGTGCAAGCAAAAGAAGCAAATCCTGTGTAGCTTCCTCTCCGGCCTTTATTCACCTCCCGCTTAGTAGCTGTAAATGTGTGTGAGCCTGCAGGGCCCCATGGAATTGCCTAGGAGTAGGCTGAATCGCTGCAAGGGGTGAACAGCAGTATGGGACAGGCTCGGGCAAGGCAAGGGCCGCTCGGGTTATCGCTTCTCGGCCTTCTGGCTAAGATCAATTGGATTTATCCAGGAGACTTGTCAGGAGGTGCTTCCGGTACCCTTTCTCTCGGCCTGGGGGGATCGTCTGGGTTCATAGCCCAGACTTCACCCCCCTGTCGCTATTGGGAGAAGGGCCTAGTCCGGGAGCAACGGGAAGGGATCCCCAGGCAATCGGCCTGTTTCCTGCCAGACGGGAGAGATGCCAGCCAGGATTTCGTACGCATCGGGTGAGGCCCGGATGAAGAATACTATTCGTATTGAAGTGGAGGAAAGACACAGACCAAAGAAGAACTTGGAATTTATCGCCAGAGAAGTGCTTTTGGGTTCGCTTGGACTACATCACAGGGATATTTTTTGCTTCCAGGACAACGAAGCCAAAGGAACCCACACCATCACCTTCCAGGATCTCGGGTGCTGCCAGAACGTCGTAAAGAAGGTAAACGAACTAATGTATGATGAAAAGTTTGATGGACTAGAGTTCGTATTACTTTTTGCCTATGATGAGATCCCTCTGGTAGTCTATCTCTACAATCCCCATGTAGAGACTGATGATATAACCACTTACCTTCAGAGATATTGTGATGACGTAAAATTTATGAACAAAATTAATAATGCTGTTGGATTTTGGGGAGGCAAGCGAAAATTTTTGGTCCGCTTAAAAAAAGACCCAGAGGGAATCGGAGGCATGCAGCACCCACCCTCTACCGTAGTTATTGGGAAAAGCAGAGGTTATATATTTTACCCGGGTATGCCCACATATTGCCGGCAGTGTGGACGCTTTGGACATACCCAGGTTTCCTGCAAAGATGAGAAGTTGGATAGGTGCAATAATTGTGGCCAATACGGACATCAAATGAAGAGTTGCCCCAAAGAGAGACTGTGCAATTTATGTGGGGGCAAGGGCCACATGTTCAGGGATTGCCCCAGCAGAGCCAGGAATCGTACCTACGCTGACACGGTGAAGAGTTTTGTGAAATCCACACCTGGGTCAGAGCCAAAGCGATCTTCAGTAGCGTCTGCTGAGGATCGGGTGATGATGACCCAGGGCGCCAGACAAGAGACTGTGATTTCAAGACCGGAGCCAATGTCTGCTGAATCTCTATCAGTAGACAAGGCGATGAAGGTCAAGGGCGCCTCCTGTAGCAGGAGTGCGGTTGGGACAGAGCAGGAGCCTGACACAGTTCCTGGTCAGGCCTCTGCTTGTAAGTCCCGTGGTGTTGCCATCAGTGGGTCAGAGCAGAGGGTCTCCATAACTTCAGTGGAGAGCCCTGCAATGACGACCCCAAATACCAGCCGCAAGTCCGAGCAGAAATCCCTTTCAACACCAGAGGGAGGAGCTATGCAAATGACCTCAAAGTCCCAACGTGAGAAGAGCCAGCCTAGGAAGGAGACTTCGCTGAAGACCCTTGACGACCGCTCTGAGGACCACCAAAACATCGTGGAGGAGATGGAGTCAAGCATTCCAGAGGGTGAGAAGAGAGCAGCCTCCAGTGAGCGGGGAGGAGATGACAGCGATGAGAGGGAGAATGAACCAGTAAGGAAGTGGCGGAGGGGAGTGGAACTTGACTCCCCGGATATCTGCTTGGCCGATGACCTATCAGTTGTCTGCTTCCAACCCCCAGAACATCCAGTCGCCTGGGTCTCCTGAGCAGGAGATCTTTGGTGGGCTAGACATCCAGGAGTTTAGTTGTGGCTCGAGCATGGACGATCCGCCACCATAATATGTGTAATGCCTCTCGTCAATGTCGTCTCACTGAACGTGAGACTATTAAAGAGCCCCGCTCGTAGGGCTGCTTTGTTTTCCTTCCTAGAGACTGAGGACTTTGATTTCTGCTTGTTACAGGAGTGTGGATTTCAACACGCAATAGACTATTCGGACATTAAAAAAGATTGGAAGCTGGGTCCTTCCGTGTGGTCCGGCTCCAATGAAAATAGATCTGCTGGGGTAGGACTGCTCTGCCGTGGCTTTTCTACTATTATACATTCTGTGACTGAGATTTTACCTGGCAGAGCAATAGTAGTCCACCTGAATTTTAATGGTTTTATGTTTCGTATTTTAAATGTATATGCCTCTCCTGATAAGCAGGAGAGGGCGGAGTTAATGCAAATTTTACCATTGTTTTGTGTTGGGTCATCCCCCTTATTAGTAGGAGGAGATTTCAATTGTATATGTGAAGGAGAATGCCGGCAGGGGGGTGACCCTCTCCGCAAACTAGATAAGACCTCTTACCTGCTTAAGAATTTTTTATGCGATTTTAAGCTGAGGGATGCCTGGAAGTTGCTCTTGCCGGCAGACCTAGGCCACACATGGTCCAATGGGAGAGTGGCTTCTAGGATCGATTTTATATTTTTATCAGAGGATTTTAACCCAGTGAAATTTGTTTTAATATCTAATATATTTTCTGACCACAAACTCTTGCAGGCTAAGATAGAGTTTAGTGGTGAACTGAAGGTAAATAAGGGCCTCTGGAGGTTGAGCACGCACCTGCTGGAGGATCCTCTGACTCAGCTGGAATTTGGCCAATCCTACCAGTGTTGGCAGCAGCAGAAAAACCCCGACATACCAATGCTGACCTGGTGGGAAGAAATAAAAACAAAAATTAAGTTATTTTTTATTAAAGCAGGTAAGAGGAAAGCAAAAGAAAAGAAGCAATGGTTTTATAATTTTAACACAAGGTTGCAAACACTTTTTAAATTCAAGGAGCTGGGGATAGATGTGAAAGAAGATATTGAAAGTATGAAAGCAGAAATTAAGAAATGTTTAGAGCAAAGAGGTAAACAAATTATTTTCAGATCCCGAGTTCAACATCTGGAGGAAGGAGAAAAATGTTCCAGATTTTTCTTCAAAAAAGTTATGGATAAAAGAGATGTGATTTTAAACTTGGAGGGTCAAACCTCTAGGGAAGGTATTTTAAAGTCTGCTCATGATTTTTACCAGCTCCTTTTTAATGAAAAGTGTATTGATATGTCCTTTTTAACAGATGCTCTTAATGTCCTTGATCTTAAGTTAGATGTTTTAGACCAGGAGGTTTTATCACGTGATATCAACTTAGAAGAACTTTTTACTGTTTTTAAAAGTTTTTCTTATGGGAAAGCTCCTGGTTCAGATGGACTTCCCATCGAATTTTATCTAACGTTTTGGGACATTTTAAAGGACGACCTTTTTGTGTTATTTAAAGATGCTTTTACTGTAAATATGTTGCCGGTTTCATGGAGGAGGGGGGTAGTGTCTTTGATTTTTAAAAAAGGAGATCGGACTCTGCTGGGGAACTGTAGACCTATCACCCTCCTAAATATGGAATACAAAGTAATGGCCAAGATAATTGCAAACCGGTTAAAAATAGTGATCAGCAAAATTATACATCCGGACCAGGTTTGTGGGGTTCCTGGGAGAAGTATTACTGAGACTTTAAATATAATCCGTGATGTCATATGGTATTCAAGAGACCGGAGTCAAGGTTTAGCCCTCCTAGCGCTAGATTTTGAGAAGGCTTTTGACAGAGTTTCACATTTGTACCTTTTTAATGTTTTAAAGAAAATGTCAATCCCTGAGATGATTTTAAGTCGTATTAAGGTTCTATATAAGTCTTGTTTTAGCCAAATTTCTATTAATGGGTTTTTAACCGAAAATGTGGTTTTAAAATCTGGAGTGAAGCAGGGGTGTCCGCTCTCCCCGATTTTATTTATATGTGCAATGGAGCCCCTATTGTGTCAGATACGCAAGGACAAAGTCATCAGAGGGGTTCCTATCCCTGGAGGAGGTGGCAACCAGGTAAAAGTGTTGAGCTATATGGATGATGTGACAGTAGCATGTACAGACCCTGCTTCGCTCAAAAGAACCTTAAGGTGCACAGAGTTTTTTAGCCAGGCTTCAGGTTTTAAATTAAACGTTGCAAAAAGTGAATGTCTGAGCGTTGGAGCTTGGGACGCCTCCCAGACTCCGGAAATTAGCATAAAACAAGATAAAATAAAAATTCTTGGTATCATTTTCAAAGAAACAAATGATGGGATTGACAATTGGGATGAGATTTTATGCAAAATGGAAAAAAAGATCTCTTTCTGGAACCTTAGAGAATTGACGATGGAGGGCAAGGTACTAATAATAAAAATGATCTTACTGCCGCTAATGTTATATGTGGGAATGGTTTTCCCTCCATCGGATGTTTTGATAAAAAAACTAACCAGAATTATATTTATGTTTTTATGGGGTTCAAAGATGGAAAGATTAAAAAGAGATCATATGTACAAAAGCAAGTTGAATGGTGGAAAAGATGTCCCTAATTTGCATATTTTCTTTTATGTAAAATTTTTCTGCTTCTGTTTTAAATGTTTTAATTCCAATGGCGTTTTTAGTTGTTTTTTAAAGTACGCTGCCGGTATGGTTTTTAAAAAATGGTGTATGCCTCCGTTGAATTCCCCTGTTCTTTTATGCCCCCCAAAGCATTATGTGATTTTAGAAAAGACTATACGAACATTTCATTTAAAGGACCAAGAAAGCGACGTTTTAAAGGACCAGAGGAAACTGTCTGCAATTCTAAGGGGGAATGAGGAGGTTATCCCTGTGGCAAACTATTCCCAGACGAGGTCTAGACAAGTATGGCGGAACGTCTTTGGGAAATTTCTCGCAAATGGACATATAGACCTTGCCTGGATGATGGTCCACCAGTGCCTCCCAACAAGAGACTTTCAGCACAGGAGAGGCCTGGTGGCAAGGGCAAAATGCCCAAGAGACTCTTGTGTGAATGATGAATCTGTGCTACATTTATTTTGGAACTGTCCTTACGCACAAGAAGTCTGGAGGAAAGTCGGCGTGCTTTTAAAATGGACTTGTGGATTAAAATATCTATCATACGAATATATAATTTACGGACTATTTAATTGCCCAACTTTTAAACAGTACATGGTTTGTTGGAGTATGATAAATTGTCTTAAAAACGCCATTTGGAAAGTCAGAAATATTTTACTTTTTAAACGTGATTTTATTTCTGTGGACGAATGTATTAAACTTGCTTTTAGTGAAATGTACATATATTTTTTAAGGGACAGGAAAAACTATGGTACAAGAGATGCAAATAGTGCTTGGAATGTACAATTATGGAAAACAGTTTTATATTAATGTACATATTGTATTTTATTGTATGACGAACTTGTGAATCAATAAAATCTTTGTTGAAACCTTATCTGTTCTTATCAGTTTAATATCTGATACGTCCCCTATCTGGGGACCATATATTAAATGGATTTTTAGAACAGGGAGATGGAAATAGAGCTTGCTCTGTCCACTCCACGCATTGACCTGGTATTGCAGTATTTCCAGGACCGGTGCACCCTTTCCTTATGTGTTGACTAAAATCAGATTCCAAAAGTGTTTTTTCTCTTTGCCATTGTTTCTGTCTTTCTGAAGGGATCTCTCCTTTTAATCCCATTATTTCAACACCTGTTGGACAATGCATGAGTGATAATGAGCTCATTGATTAAATGCAATTAATGAATAGATTGCCACCTCTTGTTGTGTGTCGTCTGTGTTTTCTGTGTTTCCGGCATTTCACATTGGAACAGCTCATTCACCTTCCTTGTCTTCTCTCCGCCCTCCCTTTTAGGTAAGTTAAAGAGCTGCACCTGAGCCAGCCACTGATTGATTGATTGATTGATTGATTGATTGATTGATTGATTGATTGATTGATTGATTGATTGATGCAGCACAACAGTCAAATAGTGGAGTGGAGTAGGGGAACAGCAAACAGCCAATAAAGCAGCCCGCCCGCTCGCCTGCCCGCCACAATGGACCTACCTGTGTACACTGGATGGATGTGATGGAATGTACTGTCGTCCCTACATTTCAAGAAGAAGTAAGAATTGCAGTTGCAACAAACCCTTGCTTGCCTACAAAGACAGCAGCAATTTGGATTTGTTACTATGTTACCTGGAAGAATAACAAACTGTGCAAGGATGGAGGTTGTAGGAGCAAGGAGAAGTTGTCTGTAAAGTTGGTGGATGCTTATTTTCCATTTTGCAGTCCCTTGTCTCCCTCTTGTGGCCTCCTGGAGGCAAATAAATGTGCAAAAAAAAGACAGCCTGGCGGCCGGCTGTTGCAGTGTTGCCCTCTCAGGCAACACTGAGTGACTGACTGAGCCTCACCGTCTTATATAAAGTTCAGATGGAACTTTGCACGTGTCATAGTGGAGCCCTCAGGATTCCAGAGCCAGCTTTCTGACATCATAATGGGGCCTCAGAGATAAAAGCCTGGGCCCAGGCAGTGTTGGTCAGTGCTGCTCAGCAGGCAGCACCCGACTGGATTAAAGCTAATACAAGTTGTGAAGGAACAAGGGGTGGCTGTGGGCATGCACTTACTGCTGCTGCTGCTGCCGCCAGTATTTGCACGGCAAGAGGGCATTTGGGCGTTGCCAAGAAGGCGTTTTTATGTAGATTCCTCCTCTTTCAGCACTGCATTGTGGTGCAAGCAAAAGAAGCAAATCCTGTGTAGCTTCCTCTCCGGCCTTTATTCACCTCCCGCTTAGTAGCTGTAAATGTGTGTGAGCCTGCAGGGCCCCATGGAATTGCCTAGGAGTAGGCTGAATCGCTGCAAGGGGTGAACAGCAGTATGGGACAGGCTCGGGCAAGGCAAGGGCCGCTCGGGTTATCGCTTCTCGGCCTTCTGGCTGAGATCAAGTGTAGTGCTGGTTACTTGTAGTCAGTGCTGCCTGGTCTTAGTTGGGAGGTGCTCAGGTACCCTCTCTCTCGGCCTCGGGGGATCGTCCAGGTTCGCCTGGACTTCACCCCCGTGCTGCTATTTGGGAGAGAGGCTTAGTCCTGAGCAACGAGTTGCGATCCACATATCCCCCGTGTAGGCTTCGGCCGAAAAGGGGAAAGCTGCGTAGACGTTACGTCACCAACGGGTGGCGTAACTTTCCCTGAAAACCCCTCACCATGGACGAAAGTCCTGGTGAGATACCGGCGTATGCCCGGATAAAGAATACAATCCGTGTTATTGTATCAGAAGAGAAGGCGACGACCTGCGGCCTGAAGTTCTTGGTGGAGACCGTGCTTGTTGGCATTTTCAACATTCAGAAGCGGGAGATATTGGCGGTACAAGACTATCCTAGGAGAAGAACATACGACATAACTTTTGTACAGAATGGAGTGTTCCAAGATCTGCTGGCGGCATACATGGTAAAAAACGATCCGAGACTGGACGGTATTGAATTTTACGAACATGTGTTGGACATCACTAAGATGATTGTGATAAAAATGTACTGCCCGTTTGCTGATTTAAAAGATGTGATGTCCTTTTTATCCCCCTATTTCAAAAGTGTAAAATGTATTGGCAAAATAATGAACGAAGTTGGAGTTTGGACGTCAAAGTGGAGATTTTTAGTAACTTGTTATAGAGATGCCAATACAGCAGGGGGGATAATGTTGCCGCCAGCACGCTTTAAATTAGGTGATATGGCAGGAGATCTTTTTTACACAGGAATGCCTCCATTCTGTAGAAAATGTCAAAAGTACGGTCACACCAAAGAGTTCTGCGAAAGCACCTGTAGGAACTGTGGCAGCTCTGAGCACGAGGCCAAAACTTGCCCTCTGGGGAAAAGGTGTCGTTTTTGCAGCCGAGTTGGTCATCTATATGCTACTTGTCCCCACAGATCGGAACAACCCGAGGTCCGGCCGAGGCGTCCAGAGCAGCCAGCAGGCCAGATCGCCCCCGCACAAGGAGAGGAACCAAGAGGTGAAGAGGCTGATGACATGGACACCTCCAGCAGACCCCCCCAAACAGGTGACCCAAAGGAGCAAAGGCGGTTTAAGAGAAGAGCCAGTGATCAGCGGACGAAAAAGCCCCCTCAGGAAACGGAGGAGATGGGTAGTTCGGATGAAGCTGATCCGCCTGGGCCGCAGGAGGTGCTGGGTCAGCCTGTACCTGAGGCAGAGGACCCGGGCGGAGCGGCAGCAAGGTCTAAGAGGCGTAGGGCGTACTCGGAGGTGGCAGCCGGGGTGCCGATGGGAGTACCTGCTAGAGCGAAAGCAGGGAAACCAGTTGACGCACCCCCGGAAGCACCAGCTGAAGGTCTCCCCCCTTCTCGCCAGTTGGGGGAGACAAGCATAGCCACCTCTGAGGTGACAGAAGTCCCTGAAACGGCCGCGAGTGCGTTTCCTGCCCCTATCGTAGGGGAGGAGGCTGCCATACGAGATGCTCCAGAAACCTTGCCCGTGGAGTCCATATGGGACCCATTTTCGATCAGTGCCTCAGGTATGGCGGGGGGTCAGCTGTCTGACATGAGTTCCTCTCCAATCTCCTCAAGTTATACAGTCGGTTTGAAGTCGGAGGGCGATGAGAGTTCGAGTGAGGTCTCTGGTAACGCCGAGGACTGCTGAGGCCACCTCGGGTAAGATTACATAAGACTGTCTCTTTTCCCTTTTCCTCATGGCAGAGTTAGGTGGCATTTCCTTAAATGTTAGGAGCGTGCATTCCAAGACGAGAAGAGCTGCCCTGTTTGATTATCTTTCTATTTTTTCCGCCACCGTTTTTTTCCTACAGGAATGCTGTATCCCACATCGCACGAACTACAACAAATATAAGGAAGACTGGAGACTCGGACCTTCAGTGTGGTCCGGGTCTAACGATTCCAGAGCCGCAGGTGTCGCCATTTTATTTAAAGGGAACGTTTTAATTGACAGTTTTAATGAAATTTTACCAGGTAGAATTTTATTGGTCAAAGCTTTTATAGACGGTATTAGATGGCAGTTTTTAAATTTTTATGGGTCCTCGGACAAGAATGAAAGAGCTAGAATGCTAGAGATTTTACCCCTTTTTTTAAACGATTCAGAGCCACTTGTTTTAGCGGGTGATTTTAATTGTATTTTAAAGGGGGAACGCCGGTTCTCTAACTCAGTAAGCAGGAATTATGACAAAACCTCCTCATTATTAAAAGATATAGTTACTGATTTTAAACTTACTGATGTTTTTAAGAAATGTAACAGCAATTTATCTGCAGAGGCCGGCGTCACCTGGAGCAATGTGAACTGTAGCTCCAGGATCGATTTTATATTCTGCTCTTATCAAGTACTGCCTTTTAAATGTGATCTTAATCCCAATGTTTTATCTGATCATAAATTATTGTATTTTAAAGTTAAAAATGATATTGGGAAAAATACTGTCAAAAAAGCCTGGAAAATGAACGTTTCCCTTTTAGATGATCCGCAAATTTTATCTGATTTTATTACCTTTTATAAGGGCTGCAGACGGGTAAGACATCCAAATATGTCCATAGTCTCATGGTGGGAGAAAATAAAAATAAAAATAAGAGATTTTTTCATAAAAATCGGAAGGAGAAAAGCAAAAGAAAAACAGGATTTTTTTGCTAATTTGAATACCCGGCTGCAGACCCAATACAAGTTCAGAGAACAGGGTATGCAGGTGGAGGAGGAGATTATGGAGATTAGGAAGGAGATCTCCCAGTGCCTGGAGCAGAGAGGTAAGGAAATTGTCTTTCGCTCAAAAATGAAACACCTCGAGGAAAATGAGACCTGCTCCAGGTACTTTTTTAAGAAAATTAACGATAAGCATACCCTGTTAGACAATGTTGATGGAGATACAAACACTGACAATATTTTAAAAAAGGTACACAGATTTTATGCGGATCTTTTTAATATAAAGCTTGTTAATGTTGATTTGATGAACGACTCATTGAAGGAGGTTGACGCTGTTTTAAATCCTGTCTCCAAAGATTTTTTATTACAGGATATTACGGAACAGGAGATTTTAGATACCATCAAGAGTTTTAAAACAGGTAAAGTCCCTGGCCCTGATGGTATACCCATAGAGTTTTATGTCACATTTTATGGAGTTTTAAAAGAGGATCTCTATTCCCTTTTTACTCAAGTTTTTAGAACAAAAGCCCTCCCGGGGTCCTGGAAGAAAGGTGAGGTGTCCCTGCTTTATAAAAAGGGGGACAAAACAGATATTAAAAACTGGAGGCCTATCACCTTACTAAACGCAGACTATAAAATAATGGCCAAGATTTGCGCGAATAGACTAAAGGCTGTTATAGAGAAAATCGTCCACTCCAACCAAGTCTGTGGGATACCTGGGAGGAGCATATGGGACAATTTAAACCTTTTAAAAGATGCTATTGGTGATACGAAGGAGAGAAAAGGCAGATTGGCGGTTTTATCCATAGATTTCGAGAAAGCCTTTGATAGAGTATCACATTTTTATCTTTTTAAGGTTTTAGAAAAGATGGGTATACCAGAAGGTTTTTTACAGTCTCTGAAGGCCTTTTATGAAAATTGTACGAGCAAGATTTTAGTAAAGGGTTTTAAGACACAGGATGTCCTTTTAAACTCCGGAGTGAAGCAGGGGTGTCCCTTGTCCCCACTACTTTTTATATGTGCGATCGAGCCTCTACTCTGCAGATTGAGGAATGACAGGCAGATATGTGGAGTCCCCCTGCCGGGCGGGGGGGGACTAGAGGCAAAAGTGGTGGGGTACATGGATGATGTCGCGGTCCTGTGCAGGGACGCCCCGTCACTGCAAAAAGCATTACAACAGATATACCAATTTTGCTGCTCCTCCGGTTTTAAAGTCAATTTTAATAAAAGTAATATTTTAAATATTGGCAATATGATTTTACAGGACATTCCAGTCCCTGTGTCGGAGTCTGTACAGATTTTAGGGGTCTCCTTCAATGAGTCAAACAATGGTTTTATCAGTTGGGACTTGGTGGCACAAAAAGTTAATAAGAAAATTTGTTTATGGAATCTTAGAAAACTGACAATGGAGGGAAAAATTTTAATCACAAAAATGGTGATTTTACCAATTTTATTATATCTAAGTATGGTTTTCCCTCCCCCTGATATTTTATTAAAAAAGATTACCAAGGCATGTTTTACATTTTTATGGAATTCTAGGATGGAGAAGCTCAGGAGAGAAAAAGTGATGTTACCAAAGCTAATGGGTGGTAAAGATTTTCCAAATATAAAAGCATTTCTTTTAATCCATTTTTTTACACTGTGTCTTAATACTGTTTTTAAGGAACACTACTGGTCTTATTTTATCCGTTTTAACACTGGCTATTTTATGAGGAGGTACGGATGGTTCTCTACGGTTTTAAGCTCGCCATATGCTTTTAACCTGCCAGACCAGTATAAGATTTTAGAAAAAATAGTGAACCTTTTTAACCTAAAAGACAAAAGAATAGAAGATGTAAAAAATAGTAAATATGTTTTAAAGGAAATAAAAGAAAATGTTTTAATAGCCCCCATTAGCAATTTTAATGAAAACAAATGCAAAATTATCTGGAGCATGGTTAATGCTAAATTCATTTTTAATTCACAGAAGGATCTGGCCTGGAGCTGCGCCCACGAGTGTCTTCCATGCCGGGCATTCCAGCATCGAAGGGGACTGACCAACTCGGCTGCGTGTCCAAGGGGAGGATGCCGCGATGACGAGACAGTCTTACATCTCTTTTGGCAATGTTATTTTTCACAACTAATATGGACAAAAATCCTCCCCTTGATGAAGAAGATAACCGGAATAAAAAGAATTACAAGTGAAGGCGTATTTTACGGATGTCTGGAGTGCCCAACAAGGACTCAGAAAATTATGGCATGGAAGATTACTAACTGCGTTAAAGCAGCTCTGTGGGCGGCCAGGAATATTCTTTTATTCAAACATGAAATTTTATCTGTGAACGATATTTTAGGAATTTGTTTTTATGAAATGCACAAATATTATCTTTTAGACAAAAAATTCTCTCCTGTTTTAAGTAGAAAATGGTTTTTTAGCGAATGGAATTCTATAATATGATGCCACCAAGTGCCCTTTTATAAATTGTATGATTTTAATCTGACAATTTGTATTTATTTTTTAACCATTGTTGTAAAATGTGAATCCCTGTAAAAATGTTGAAAAATGTTAATTTATTGTAAAACCTGAAAAATTTTAAATAAACGGTTACCCCCAAAGTTGGGGTAGTCAACTTAAAAAATCTGTTCTTATCAGTTTAATATCTGATACGTCCCCTATCTGGGGACCATATATTAAATGGATTTTTAGAACAGGGAGATGGAAATAGAGCTTGCTCTGTCCACTCCACGCATTGACCTGGTATTGCAGTATTTCCAGGACCGGTGCACCCTTTCCTTATGTGTTGACTAAAATCAGATTCCAAAAGTGTTTTTTCTCTTTGCCATTGTTTCTGTCTTTCTGAAGGGATCTCCCCTTTTAATCCCATTATTTCAACACCTGTTGGACAATGCATGAGTGATAATGAGCTCATTGATTAAATGCAATTAATGAATAGATTGCCACCTCTTGTTGTGTGTCGTCTGTGTTTTCTGTGTTTCCGGCATTTCACATTGGAACAGCTCATTCACCTTCCTTGTCTTCTCTCCGCCCTCCCTTTTAGGTAAGTTAAAGAGCTGCACCTGAGCCAGCCACTGATTGATTGATTGATTGATTGATTGATTGATTGATTGATTGATGCAGCACAACAGTCAAATAGTGGAGTGGAGTAGGGGAACAGCAAACAGCCAATAAAGCAGCCCGCCCGCTCGCCTGCCCGCCACAATGGACCTACCTGTGTACACTGGATGGATGTGATGGAATGTACTGTCGTCCCTACATTTCAAGAAGAAGTAAGAATTGCAGTTGCAACAAACCCTTGCTTGCCTACAAAGACAGCAGCAATTTGGATTTGTTACTATGTTACCTGGAAGAATAACAAACTGTGCAAGGATGGAGGTTGTAGGAGCAAGGAGAAGTTGTCTGTAAAGTTGGTGGATGCTTATTTTCCATTTTGCAGTCCCTTGTCTCCCTCTTGTGGCCTCCTGGAGGCAAATAAATGTGCAAAAAAAAGACAGCCTGGCGGCCGGCTGTTGCAGTGTTGCCCTCTCAGGCAACACTGAGTGACTGACTGAGCCTCACCGTCTTATATAAAGTTCAGATGGAACTTTGCACGTGTCATAGTGGAGCCCTCAGGATTCCAGAGCCAGCTTTCTGACATCATAATGGGGCCTCAGAGATAAAAGCCTGGGCCCAGGCAGTGTTGGTCAGTGCTGCTCAGCAGGCAGCACCCGACTGGATTAAAGCTAATACAAGTTGTGAAGGAACAAGGGGTGGCTGTGGGCATGCACTTACTGCTGCTGCTGCTGCCGCCAGTATTTGCACGGCAAGAGGGCATTTGGGCGTTGCCAAGAAGGCGTTTTTATGTAGATTCCTCCTCTTTCAGCACTGCATTGTGGTGCAAGCAAAAGAAGCAAATCCTGTGTAGCTTCCTCTCCGGCCTTTATTCACCTCCCGCTTAGTAGCTGTAAATGTGTGTGAGCCTGCAGGGCCCCATGGAATTGCCTAGGAGTAGGCTGAATCGCTGCAAGGGGTGAACAGCAGTATGGGACAGGCTCGGGCAAGGCAAGGGCCGCTCGGGTTATCGCTTCTCGGCCTTCTGGCTAAGCTCAAGTGGTTTAGCTAGGGGGACCTTGGGAGTACGCTCTTCCTTCGGCCTTGTGGCATCGGCAGCTTGCTGTCTTAAGCCACCTGCTGCTATAGGGGGAGACTACGAACAAGACAGAAAAGGCGATCGATCATCATGGGTGTGATCATCCGTTATATTTCAGCCGGCGAAGCGCGGATTCGTTTTTCCTTTCGATTTGAAGTGGAGGAGAGCAAGGTGGATCGGTTCCAGTTACCTTACTTCGTGAGAGAAATCCTTTACAAGATCTTGTTGGTGAAGAAGGAGACCATCGTTTGCCTGAGGGATTCCAGGAAAGGAGCCTACATTTTGACCTTGGATTCTATTTCTGCCTGCCAAAATTTATTTGAGGTACTCAAGACCTGCAAAGAGAACCCGGAGCTCGATGGACTGACCGTAACCATTCTTTATTCTGGTGGGGATGTGCCTTTGGTGGTATGTATGTATAACCCTTTTGTGCCTGTGGAGGACATTGCTTTGTTTCTGAGAAAATACTGCATTAGCATAAAATATTCGCATAAGGTCATGAACTCGGAAGATTTGTGGACTGGCAAACACAAGTTTTTTGTTAAATTGGCTGGAGATCCAGGTGGTGTTGGGGGACTGTGTCATCCACCATCAAACTTTTCCATTGGGCGTGACAAGGGATATCTCTTTTACCCAGAGATGCCTCTGTTTTGCAGGAAGTGTAAGAAATTTGGCCACACTGCAGATGGTTGTGAAAGTCCGGCTGTCTTTTGTGGTCGCTGTAATAAAGAAGGTCATCTGTCTAAGGACTGCAGCACAATGGTCTGCAATGTTTGTGGAGAAGAAGGTCATGCCTTTAAGGACTGCAGTATGCGTACGTCCAGATCTTGGGCTGATCGAGTGGCTGGAAGGAGTGGCGCTGTCCAGGTTGGGCTCCCTGCTGCGGACCCAGGGGGGAGTAATCAACCTGAGCAGCCAAAACTACTTGCAGAGAAGCCAACAGTGAAAATCAAGACCGGGGTGGAGCTTGTGGGGCACTCTGCTGCTGCAGCTGAGGTGGGGAGGGCACTCCCTGCTGAGGCTGTAGCTGATGGAAAGCCCAGATCAAGTGAGGAAGCCATGGAAGTCGCCTCAAGGGAAACAAAACGCAAGAAAGGCAAAAAAGACGGGGAGGAGCAACCCCTGGGAGTTAAAAGACCCTCAAAGATGAGTGCAGAAGAAATTGATACATGTCAGTTAATGTCAAGGCCTCTAATACCACTAATGTCAGCGTCTGATCCTTTCAATATTGAGGATTTTGTAAGTCCAGAGTCACTATTGGGCTTTATATCCGAAAGTTCGAGCTCCAGCTGATAAAATCATCTATTAGATGGCATCTTTAAAATATGCCTCACTTAATGTGAGAAGTTTGAAGAGCCCCACTCGGAGGGCTGCTTTATTTAAGTATTTGGAGTCTGTGGACTGTTCTATTTATTTTTTACAGGAATGTGCAATTGATCACAGCCCAAATTACAGTGATATCCGGAAGGACTGGACTATTGGGCCATCAGTCTGGTCTGGAGATAACATAAATAAAAATTCGGGTGTTGGGGTTTTATTTAGAGGTTCAGATATACAAATATTGTCATATTTTGAGATTGTTCCTGGGAGAGCTCTACAGGTGAATGTCAAGTATAATGGGTTAGAGATCAAGTTGATAAATGTATATGCTTCACCTGAGAAACAAGAAAGGGCTGATTTGCTTAATGATATGCAAGTTTTTATCCCAGGCCCAACACCGATTCTAATGGCTGGTGATTTTAATTGTAATATGAGTGGTGAACAGCGTGAGAGTAGAAGTGTACATGTGAGAACGGATAAAACAGAGAAACAACTTAAAAATTTTACAATAGATTTTAATCTCTCTGATATGTGGAAGAGTTTACATCCCAATGACCCTGGATATACTTGGGAGAATAATGTCTGTAAATCTAGAATAGATTTTGTTTTAATATCAGATAGTGTTAAATTGAATAATATTTCTCTTTTATCTAACATATTCTCAGATCATAAATTGTTGTATGCACATGTCACTTTACCTGGCCTGGAGAAAGGAAGAGGAGTCTGGAAACTCAATACTACATTGCTGGAAGATATGCAAATTAAAAATGAGTTTATTCTTGTATATAAAAAATGGAGGTTGGGTCAGTCTAGATACGAGAGTATTCTGGCATGGTGGGAGGAGGTAAAGAAATGGATAAAACAGTTTTTTATTAGGAAAGGGATGCAAAAGGCCAGGGAAAAAAAACAGTGGTTTAAAGTATTGAACACAAAAATGCAGACGTATTACAGGTTAAAACAAGAGGGGCTAGAAATGGATGATGTTATTGCAATGACAAAAAGTGATATCAAGAATGCGATAAGTGCAAAAGGTAAGGAGGTGATTTTTAATGCAAAAGTGCAATGTTTAGAAAATGATGAGAAATGTTCAAGGTTTTTCTTTAAAAAAGTGGTGGAAAATAAAGGAATGATTGTCGAGATGGAAGGTAAGAAGACAAATGACGAGATTTTAGTAGAAGCGCAGAAGTTTTATCAGGATCTTTTTAATAAAAAAACAATTGACCATTCTTTTACGGAAGACCTTTTAAATGCTATGGATTTAAAACTCGAGAATTCTGATCAGGAAAGTCTATGTGAGAGTGTGAGTTTACCAGAACTGTTGAGTGTGTTTAAAAGTTTCTCTAAGGGGAAAACACCAGGCTCTGACGGATTACCCGTGGAGTTTTACTTATGCTTCTGGTCTATTTTAAAAGATGATCTTATAAGTGTTTTTAAAAACGCTTTTTCATGTAAAATTTTGCCGGCCTCCTGGCGTGATGGAGTAGTTACTCTGATTTTTAAGAAAGGTGATAGGACAAAATTGGAGAACTGGAGACCTATAACCTTATTAAATGTGGATTACAAAGTGTTAGCAAAGGTCTTAGTAAATAGGATGAAAAAAGTGATCTCCAAAGTAATTCACAGTGACCAGGTATGTGGAGTGCCAGGGAGGAAAGTAAGTGATCATCTTAATCTTATCAGAGACGTTTTATGGTATCAGAAACAATGCAAACAGAGAATGGCGATTTTATCTTTAGATTTTCAAAAGGCCTATGATAGGGTCTCGCATGAATTTTTATTGATGGTCTTAAAAAGAATGTGCTTTCCTGATTTTATTATTGAAAGAATTGCGCTTTTATATAAAAATTGTGTTAGTCGTATTTTAGTAAATGGTTTTCTGTCTCAAGAAGTGTTTTTGCAATCGGGAGTTAAACAAGGATGCCCGCTGTCCCCGATACTTTTTATATGTACAATAGAGCCACTTTTAACCCTTTTAAGGAAAGATAAGATTATTAAAGGTGTGCCAATTCCTGGGAGTGGAGGACAAAGTGTCAAAACTATAGCCTATATGGACGATGTTAACATTTTTTGCACAAATGAATCATCCTTGAAACGTGCAATAAGGCAAACTGAATACTTTTGTGAGGGTTCTGCCTTTAGATTAAACAAAGAGAAATGTGATTGCTTTGCAATAGGGGAATGGTGCAATACAGAAGTACAAGTGCAATATAATAAGATCAAGATTTTAGGGATTATCTTTGATAGTGGAAATAATGGAGAAGAAAGTTGGTCTATAGTGAAAGAGAAAGTACAAAAGAAGATTAGTTTTTGGAAAATGAGAAAATTAACTATTGAGGGGAAGATACTTATTATGAAATCTCTGCTTTTACCTATAATGTTATATCTAAGCATGGTTTTCCCACCGAAAGAATGCACTTTAAAGTTTTTAAATAAGATTTGTTTTCATTTTATATGGAGTTCAAAAATGGATAAAATTAAAAGAGAGGTTATGTTTACAGCAAAGAAATTGGGAGGTAAAGATGTACCAAACATTAAGAGGTTTTTATATGTGAAATTCTTTTCTATGTGTTTTAATGGCCTACACGGTCATAGTTATTGGTCGTATTTTCTAAGATATGCTGCTGGTCATATTTTTAGGAAAAGAAAATGGATAACCTTGTCTTTAACATCGCCTGTTCTATATGTTCCCCCAATTCATTATGCTATTTTAGAAAGAATTATTCATATGTATGATATTAGTGGTTTTGATGCAAATGTTTTAAGTATTACAAGAAAATTAAATTTGGAAGTTAGGAAGAATGAACAACTATCAATGGTTTTAAATTATTCTGTTGAAAGGACTCAAAATATATGGAGAATGACCAATATGGCTTTCCTGTCAAATGAACTCAAGGACTTAGCATGGCAAATTGTACACAAATGTTTACCTACCCGAGATTTTCAACATAAGAGAAGGCTAGTTAGAACTGCAAAATGTACGAGAGCAGGATGTTTTAATGATGAGACAGTTCTACATTTATTTTGGAATTGTTTTTATGCTCAAAATGTTTGGCGTTATATTGGTTCTCTGTTGAAATTTGTATCCGATCTTAATGTTTTGAACCATGAAGTAATACTATATGGTGTTTTTAATGTCCCGACAAGTGAAAAGAGTCGAGTTCTATGGATTACTGTAAATTGTATAAAGATGGCTTTGTGGAAAGTTAGAAACATCTTGCTTTTTAAACGTGATTCAATTACAGAGAAGGACTGTATTAAGTTGGCTCTTAGTGAGATGTACGTTTTTTATCTCCTGGACAAAAAAAGGTTGGGACTGAGGAAAGCAAAAAGCCTTTGGAATATTCATCTATGGAATATGCTTCTGCAAGATTAAGTTGCTTTTCTGATGTCAGGACTTTGATGTTCCTTGTTCTTATCTGTTGTTCATGTTTTGAAAAATTCTTCTGATATAATGTATTGTATTTTCTGAATAATTCAATAAAAAAGTAAAAATCTGTTCTTATCAGTTTAATATCTGATACGTCCCCTATCTGGGGACCATATATTAAATGGATTTTTAGAACAGGGAGATGGAAATAGAGCTTGCTCTGTCCACTCCACGCATTGACCTGGTATTGCAGTATTTCCAGGACCGGTGCACCCTTCCCTTATGTGTTGACTAAAATCAGATTCCAAAAGTGCTATTTGTGTTTGCTATTGTTTTTGTCTTTCTGATGGGATCTCCCCTTTTAATCCCATTATTTCAACACCTGTTGGACAATGCATTTGTACAGTCATGTGTGATAATGAGCTAATTTATTAAATGCAATTAATTAATACATTGCCACCTCTTGTTGTGTGTGTCTTCTGTGTTTCTGTGTTTCCGGCATTTCACATTGGAACAGCTCATTCACCTTCCTTGTCTTCTCTCCGCCCTCCCTTTTAGGTAGGTTAAAGAGCTGCACCTGAGCCAGCCACTGATTGATTGATGCAGCACCACAGTCAAATAGTGGAGTGGAGTAGGGGGAACAGCAAACAGCCATTAAAGCAGCCCGCCCGCCCGCCCGCCCGCCCGCCACAATGGACCTACCTGTGTACACTAGATGGATGTGATGGAATGTACTGTCGTCCCTACATTTCCAAGAAGAAGTAAGAATTGCAGTTGCAACAAACCCTTGCTTGCCTACAAAGAGAGCAGCAATTTGGATTTGTTACTATGTTACCTGGAAGAATAACAAACTGTGCAAGGATGGAGGTTGTAGGAGCAAAGAGAAGTTGTCTGTAAAGTTGGTGGATGCCTATTTTCCATTTTGCAGTCCCTTGTCTCCCTCTTGTGGCCTCCTGGAGGCAACTAGCTGTGCAAAAAAAAGACAGCCTGGCGGCCGGCTGTTGCAGTGTTGCCCTCTCAGGCAACACTGAGTGACTGACTGAGCCGCACCGTCTTATATAAAGTTCAGACGGAACTTTGCACGTGTCATAGTGGAGCCCTCAGGATTCCAGAGCCAGCTTTCTGACATCATAATGGGGCCTGCCTCAGAGATAAAAGCCTGGGCCCAGGCAGTGTTGGTCAGTGCTGCTCAGCAGGCAGCACCGGACTGGACTGGATTAAAGCTGATACAAGGTGTGAAGGAACAAGGGGTGGCTGTGGGCATGCACTTGCTGCCGCTGCCAGTGTTTATCTGCATGGCAGGAGGGCATTTGGGCGTTGCCAGGAAGGCGTTTTTATGTAGATTCCTCCTCTTTCAGCACTGCATTGTGGTGCAAGCAAAAGAAGCAAATCCTGTGTAGCTTCCTCTCCGGCCTTTATTCACCTCCCTCCCGCTTAGTAGCTGTAAATGTGTGTGAGCCTGCAGGGCCCCATGGAATTGCCTAGGAGTAGGCTGAATCAATCGCTGCAAGGGGTGAACAGCAGTATGGGACAGGCTCGGGCAAGGCAAGGGCCGCTCGGGTTATCGCTTCTCGGCCTTCTGGCTAAGCTCAAGTGGTTTAGCTAGGGGGACCTTGGGAGTACGCTCTTCCTTCGGCCTTGTGGCATCGGCAGCTTGCTGTCTTAAGCCACCTGCTGCTATAGGGGGAAGACTACGAACAAGACCGAAAAGGCGATCGATCATCATGGGTGTGATCATCCGTTATATTTCAGCCGGCGAAGCGCGGATTCGTTTTTCGTTTCGATTTGAAGTGGAGGAGAGCAAGGTGGATCGGTTCCAGTTACCTTACTTCGTGAGAGAAATCCTTTACAAGATCTTGTTGGTGAAGAAGGAGACCATCGTTTGCCTGAGGGATTCCAGGAAAGGAGCCTACATTTTGACCTTGGATTCTATTTCTGCCTGCCAAAATTTATTTGAGGTACTCAAGACCTGCAAAGAGAACCCGGAGCTCGATGGACTGACCGTAACCATCCTTTATTCTGGTGGGGATGTGCCTTTGGTGGTATGTATGTATAACCCTTTTGTGCCTGTGGAGGACATTGCTTTGTTTCTGAGAAAATACTGCAGTAGCATAAAATATTCGCATAAGGTCATGAACTCGGAAGATTTGTGGACTGGCAAACACAAGTTTTTTGTTAAATTGGCTGGAGATCCAGGTGGTGTTGGGGGACTGTGTCATCCACCATCAAACTTTTCCATTGGGCGTGACAAGGGATATCTCTTTTACCCAGAGATGCCTCTGTTTTGCAGGAAGTGCAAGAAATTTGGCCACACTGCAGATGGTTGTGAAAGTCCGGCTGTCTTTTGTGGTCGCTGTAATAAAGAAGGTCATCTGTCTAAGGACTGCAGCACAATGGTCTGCAATGTTTGTGGAGAAGAAGGTCATGCTTTTAAGGACTGCAGTATGCGTACATCCAGATCTTGGGCTGATCGAGTGGTTGGAAGGAGTGGCGCTGTCCAGGTTGGGCTTCCTGCTGCGGACCCAGGGGGGAGTAATCAACCTGAGCAGCCAAAACTACTTGCTGAGAAGCCAACAGTAAAAATCAAGACCGGGGTGGAGCTTGTGGGGCACTCTGCTGCTGCAGCTGAGGTGGGGAGGGCACTCCCTGCTGAGGCTGTAGCTGGTGGAAAGCCCAGATCAAGTGAGGAAGCCATGGAAGTCGCCTCAAGGGAAATAAAACGCAAGAAAGGCAAAAAAGACGGGGAGGAGCAACCCCTGGGAGTTAAAAGACCCTCAAAGATGAGTGCAGAAGAAATTGATACATGTCAGTTAATGTCAAGGCCTCTAATACCACTAATGTCAGCATCTGATCCTTTCAATATTGAGGATTTTGTAAGTCCAGAGTCACTATTGGGTTTTATATCCGAAAGTTCGAGCTCCAGCTGATAAAATCATCTATTAGATGGCATCTTTAAAATATGCCTCACTTAATGTGAGAAGTTTGAAGAGCCCCACTCGGAGGGCTGCTTTGTTTAAGTATTTGGAGTCTGTGGACTGTTCTATTTATTTTTTACAGGAATGTGCAATTGATCACAGCCCAAACTACAGTGACATCCGGAAGGACTGGACTATTGGGCCATCAGTCTGGTCTGGAGATAACATAAATAAAAATTCGGGTGTTGGGGTTTTATTTAGAGGTTCAGATATACAAATATTGTCATATTTTGAGATTGTTCCTGGGAGAGCCCTACAGGTGAATGTCAAGTATAATGGGTTAGAGATCAAGTTGATAAATGTGTATGCTTCACCTGAGAAACAAGAAAGGGCTGATTTGCTTAATGATATGCAAGTTTTTATCCCAGGCCCAACACCGATTCTAATGGCTGGTGATTTTAATTGTAATATGAGTGGTGAACAGCGTGAGAGTAGAAGTGTACATGTGAGAACGGATAAAACAGAGAAACAACTTAAAAATTTTACAATAGATTTTAATCTCTCTGATATGTGGAAGAGTTTACATCCCAATGACCCTGGATATACTTGGGAGAATAATGTCTGTAAATCTAGAATAGATTTTGTTTTAATATCAGATAGTGTTAAATTGAATAATATCTCTCTTTTATCTAATATATTCTCAGATCATAAATGTTTGTATGCACATGTCACTTTACCTGGCCTGGAGAAAGGAAGAGGAGTCTGGAAACTCAATACTACATTGCTGGAAGATATGCAAATTAAAAATGAGTTTATCCTTGTATATAAAAAATGGAGGTTGGGTCAGTCTAGATACGAGAGTATTCTGGCATGGTGGGAGGAGGTAAAGAAATGGATAAAACTGTTTTTTATTAGGAAAGGGATGCAAAAGGCCAGGGAAAAAAAACAGTGGTTTAAAGTATTGAACACAAAAATGCAGACGTATTACAGGTTAAAACAAGAGGGTCTAGAAATGGATGATGTTATTGCAATGACAAAAGCTGATATCAAGAATGCGATAAGTGCAAAAGGTAAGGAGGTGATTTTTAATGCAAAAGTGCAATGTTTAGAAAATGATGAGAAATGTTCAAGGTTTTTCTTTAAAAAAGTGGTGGAAAATAAAGGAATGATTGTCGAGATGGAAGGTAAGAAGACAAATGACGAGATTTTAGTAGAAGCGCAGAAGTTTTATCAGGATCTTTTTAATAAAAAAACAATTGACCATTCTTTTACTGAAGACCTTTTAAATGCTATGGATTTAAAACTCGAGAATTCTGATCAGGAAAGTCTATGTGAGAGTGTGAGTTTACCAGAACTGTTGAGTGTGTTTAAAAGTTTCTCTAAGGGGAAAACACCAGGCTCTGACGGATTACCCGTGGAGTTTTACTTATGCTTCTGGTCTATTTTAAAAGATGATCTTATAAGTGTTTTTAAAAACGCTTTTTCATGTAAAATTTTGCCGGCCTCCTGGCGTGATGGAGTAGTTACTCTGATTTTTAAGAAAGGTGATAGGACAAAATTGGAGAACTGGAGACCTATAACCTTATTAAATGTGGATTACAAAGTGTTAGCAAAGGTCTTAGTAAATAGGATGAAAAAAGTGATCTCCAAAGTAATTCACAGTGACCAGGTATGTGGAGTGCCAGGGAGGAAAGTAAGTGATCATCTTAATCTTATCAGAGACGTTTTATGGTATCAGAAACAATGCAAACAGAGAGTGGCGATTTTATCTTTAGATTTTCAAAAGGCCTATGATAGGGTCTCGCATGAATTTTTATTGATGGTCTTAAAAAGAATGTGCTTTCCTGATTTTATTATTGAAAGAATTGCGCTTTTATATAAAAATTGTGTTAGTCGTATTTTAGTAAATGGTTTTCTGTCTCAAGAAGTGTTTTTGCAATCGGGAGTTAAACAAGGATGCCCGCTGTCCCCGATACTTTTTATATGTACAATAGAGCCACTTTTAACCCTTTTAAGGAAAGATAAGATTATTAAAGGTGTGCCAATTCCTGGGAGTGGAGGACAAAGTGTCAAAACTATAGCCTATATGGACGATGTTAACATTTTTTGCACAAATGAATCATCCTTGAAACGTGCAATAAGGCAAACTGAATACTTTTGTGAGGGTTCTGCCTTTAGATTAAACAAAGAGAAATGTGATTGCTTTGCAATAGGGGAATGGTGCAATACGGAAGTACAAGTGCAATATAATAAGATCAAGATTTTAGGGATTATCTTTGATAGTGGAAATAATGGAGAAGAAAGTTGGTCTATAGTGAAAGACAAAGTACAAAAGAAGATTAGTTTTTGGAAAATGAGAAAATTAACTATTGAGGGGAAGATACTTATTATGAAATCTCTGCTTTTACCTATAATGTTATATCTAAGCATGGTTTTCCCACCGAAAGAATGCACTTTAAAGTTTTTAAATAAGATTTGTTTTCATTTTATATGGAGTTCAAAAATGGATAAAATTAAAAGAGAGGTTATGTTTACAGCAAAGAAATTGGGAGGTAAAGATGTACCAAACATTAAGAGGTTTTTATATGTGAAATTCTTTTCTATGTGTTTTAATGGCCTACACGGTCATAGTTATTGGTCGTATTTTCTAAGATATGCTGCTGGTCATATTTTTAGGAAAAGAAAATGGATAACCTTGTCTTTAACATCCCCTGTTCTATATGTTCCCCAAATTCATTATGATATTTTAGAAAGAATTATTCGTATGTATGATATTAGTGGTTTTGATGCAAATGTTTTAAGTAATACAAGAAAATTAAATTTGGAAGTTAGGAAGAACGAACAACTATCAATGGTTTTAAATTATTCTGTTGAAAAGACTCAAAAAATATGGAGAATGACCAATATGGCTTTCCTATCAAATGAACTCAAGGACTTAGCATGGCAAATTGTACACCAATGTTTACCTACCCGAGATTTTCAACATAAGAGAAGGCTAGTTAGAACTGCAAAATGTACGAGAGCAGGATGTTTTAATGATGAGACAGTTCTACATTTATTTTGGAATTGTTTTTATGCTCAAAATGTTTGGCGTTATATTGGTTCTCTGTTGAAATTTGTATCTGATCTTAATGTTTTGAATCATGAAGTAATACTATATGGTGTTTTTAATGTCCCGACAAGTGAAAAGAGTCGAGTTCTATGGATTACTGTAAATTGTATAAAGATGGCATTGTGGAAAGTTAGAAACATCTTGCTTTTTAAACGTGATTCCATTACAGAGAAGGACTGTATTAAGTTGGCTCTTAGTGAGATGTACGTTTTTTATCTCCTGGACAAAAAAAGGTTGGGACTGAGGAAAGCAAAGAGCCTTTGGAATATTCATCTATGGAATATGTTTCTGCAAGATTAAGTTGCCTTTCTGATGTCAGGACTTTGATGTTCTTTGTTCTTATCTGTTGTTCATGTTTTGCAAAATTCTTCTGATATAATGTATTGTATTTTCTGAATAATTCAATAAAAAAGTAAAAAATCTGTTCTTATCAGTTTAATATCTGATACGTCCCCTATCTGGGGACCATATATTAAATGGATTTTTAGAACAGGGAGATGGAAATAGAGCTTGCTCTGTCCACTCCACGCATTGACCTGGTATTGCAGTATTTCCAGGACCGGTGCACCCTTCCCTTATGTGTTGACTAAAATCAGATTCCAAAAGTGCTATTTGTGTTTGCTATTGTTTTTGTCTTTCTGATGGGATCTCCCCTTTTAATCCCATTATTTCAACACCTGTTGGACAATGCATTTGTACAGTCATGTGTGATAATGAGCTAATTTATTAAATGCAATTAATTAATACATTGCCACCTCTTGTTGTGTGTGTGTGTGTGTGTCTTCTGTGTTTCTGTGTTTCCGGCATTTCACATTGGAACAGCTCATTCACCTTCCTTGTCTTCTCTCCGCCCTCCCTTTTAGGTAGGTTAAAGAGCTGCACCTGAGCCAGCCACTGATTGATTGATGCAGCACCACAGTCAAATAGTGGAGTGGAGTAGGGGGAACAGCAAACAGCCATTAAAGCAGCCCGCCCGCCCGCCACAATGGACCTACCTGTGTACACTAGATGGATGTGATGGAATGTACTGTCGTCCCTACATTTCCAAGAAGAAGTAAGAATTGCAGTTGCAACAAACCCTTGCTTGCCTACAAAGAGAGCAGCAATTTGGATTTGTTACTATGTTACCTGGAAGAATAACAAACTGTGCAAGGATGGAGGTTGTAGGAGCAAAGAGAAGTTGTCTGTAAAGTTGGTGGATGCCTATTTTCCATTTTGCAGTCCCTTGTCTCCCTCTTGTGGCCTCCTGGAGGCAACTAGCTGTGCAAAAAAAAGACAGCCTGGCGGCCGGCTGTTGCAGTGTTGCCCTCTCAGGCAACACTGAGTGACTGACTGAGCCGCACCGTCTTATATAAAGTTCAGACGGAACTTTGCACGTGTCATAGTGGAGCCCTCAGGATTCCAGAGCCAGCTTTCTGACATCATAATGGGGCCTGCCTCAGAGATAAAAGCCTGGGCCCAGGCAGTGTTGGTCAGTGCTGCTCAGCAGGCAGCACCGGACTGGACTGGATTAAAGCTGATACAAGGTGTGAAGGAACAAGGGGTGGCTGTGGGCATGCACTTGCTGCCGCTGCCAGTGTTTATCTGCATGGCAGGAGGGCATTTGGGCGTTGCCAGGAAGGCGTTTTTATGTAGATTCCTCCTCTTTCAGCACTGCATTGTGGTGCAAGCAAAAGAAGCAAATCCTGTGTAGCTTCCTCTCCGGCCTTTATTCACCTCCCTCCCGCTTAGTAGCTGTAAATGTGTGTGAGCCTGCAGGGCCCCATGGAATTGCCTAGGAGTAGGCTGAATCAATCGCTGCAAGGGGTGAACAGCAGTATGGGACAGGCTCGGGCAAGGCAAGGGCCGCTCGGGTTATCGCTTCTCGGCCTTCTGGCTGAGATCAAGTGTAGTTCTGATTACTTGTAGTCAGTGCTGCCTGGTCTTGGTTAGGAGGTGCTCAGGTACCCTCTCTCTCGGCCTCGGGGGATCGTCCAGGTTCGCCTGGACTTCACCCCCGTGCTGCTATTTGGGAGAGAGGCTTAGTCCTGAGCAACGAGTTGCGATCCACATATCCCCCGTGTAGGCTTCGGCCGAAAAGGGGAAAGCTGCGTAGACGTTGCGTCACCAACGGGTGGCGTAACTTTCCCGAAATCCCCTCACCATGGACGAAAGTCCTGGTGAGATACCGGCGTATGCCCGGATAAAAAATACAATCCGTGTTATTGTATCAGAAGAGAAGGCGACAACCTGCGGCCTGAAGTTCTTGGTGGAGACCGTGCTTGTTGGCATTTTCAACATTCAGAAGCGGGAGATATTGGCGGTGCAAGACTATCCAAGGAGAAGAACATATGACATAACGTTTGTACAGAATGGAGTGTTCCAAGATCTGCTGGCGGCATACATGGTAAAAAACGATCCGAGACTGGACGGTATTGAATTTTACGAACATGTGTTGGACATCACTAAGATGATTGTGATAAAAATGTACTGCCCGTTTGCTGATTTAAAAGATGTGATGTCCTTTTTATCCCCCTATTTCAAAAGTGTTAAATGTATTGGCAAAATAATGAACGAAGTTGGAGTTTGGACGTCAAAGTGGAGATTTTTAGTAACTTGTTATAGAGATGCCAATACAGCAGGGGGGATAATGTTGCCGCCAGCACGCTTTAAATTAGGTGATATGGCAGGAGATCTTTTTTATACAGGAATGCCTCCATTCTGTAGAAAGTGTCAAAAGTACGGTCACACCAAAGAGTTCTGCGAAAGCACCTGTAGGAACTGTGGCAGCTCTGAGCACGAGGCCAAAACTTGCCCTCTGGGGAAAAGGTGTCGTTTTTGCAGCCGAGTTGGTCATCTATATGCTACTTGTCCCCACAGATCGGAACAACCCGAGGTCCGGCCGAGGCGTCCAGAGCAGCCAGCAGGCCAGATCGCCCCCGCACAAGGAGAGGAACCAAGAGGTGAAGAGGCAGATAACATGGACACCTCCAGCAGACCCCCCCAAACAGGTGACCCAAAGGAGCAAAGGCGGTTTAAGAGAAGAGCCAGTGATCAGCGGACGAAAAAGCCCCCTCAGGAAACGGAGGAGATGGGTAGTTCGGATGAAGCTGATCCGCCTGGGCCGCAGGAGATGCTGGGTCAGCCTGTACCTGAGGCAGAGGACCCGGGTGGAGCGGCAGCTAGGTCTAAGAGGCGTAGGGCGTACTCAGAGGTGGCAGCGGGGGTGCCGATGGGAGTACCTGCTAGAGCGAAAGCAGGGAAACCAGTTGACGCGCCCCCGGAAGCACCAGCTGAAGGTCTCCCCCCTTCTCGCCAGTTGGGGGAGACAAGCATAGCTACCTCTGAGGTGACAGAAGTCCCGGAAACGGCCGCGAGTGCGTTTCCTGCCCCTATCGTAGGGGAGGAGGCTGCCATACAATATGCTCCAGAAACCTTGCCCGTGGAGTCCATCTGGGACCCATTTGCGATAAGTGCCTCAGGTATGGCGGGGGGTCAGCTGTCTGACATGAGTTCCTCTCCAATCTCCTCAAGTTATACAGTCGGTTTGAAGTCGGAGGGCGATGAGAGTTCGAGTGAGGTCTCTGGTAACGCCGAGGACTGCTGAGGCCACCTTGGGTAAGATTACATAAGACTGTCTCTTTTCCCTTTTCCTCATGGCAGAGTTAGGTGGCATTTCCTTAAATGTTAGGAGCGTGCATTCTAAGACGAGAAGAGCTGCCCTGTTTGACTATCTTTCTATTTTTTCCGCCACCGTTTTTTTCCTACAGGAATGCTGTATCCCACATCGCACGAACTACAACAAATATAAGGAAGACTGGAGACTCGGACCTTCAGTGTGGTCCGGGTCTAACGATTCCAGAGCCGCAGGTGTCGCCATTTTATTTAAAGGGAACGTTTTAATTGACAGTTTTAATGAAATTTTACCAGGTAGAATTTTATTGGTCAAAGCTTTTATAGACGGTATTAGATGGCAGTTTTTAAATTTTTATGGGTCCTCGGACAAGAATGAAAGAGCTAGAATGCTAGAGATTTTACCCCTTTTTTTAAACGATTCAGAGCCACTTGTTTTAGCGGGTGATTTTAATTGTATTTTAAAGGGGGAACGCCGGTTCTCTAACTCAGTAAGCAGGAATTATGACAAAACCTCCTCATTATTAAAAGATATAGTTACTGATTTTAAACTTACTGATGTTTTTAAGAAATGTAACAGCAATTTATCTGCAGAGGCCGGCGTCACCTGGAGCAATGTGAACTGTAGCTCCAGGATCGATTTTATATTCTGCTCTTATCAAGTACTGCCTTTTAAATGTGATCTTAATCCCAATGTTTTATCTGATCATAAATTATTGTATTTTAAAGTTAAAAATGATATTGGGAAAAATACTGTCAAAAAAGCCTGGAAAATGAACGTTTCCCTTTTAGATGATCCGCAAATTTTATCTGATTTTATTACCTTTTATAAGGGCTGCAGACGGGTAAGACATCCAAATATGTCCGTAGTCTCATGGTGGGAGAAAATAAAAATAAAAATAAGAGACTTTTTCATAAAAATCGGAAGGAGAAAAGCAAAAGAAAAACAGGATTTTTTTGCTAATTTGAATACCCGTCTGCAGACCCCATACAAGTTCAGAGAACAGGGTATGCAGGTGGAGGAGGAGATTATGGAGATTAGGAAGGAGATCTCCCAGTGCCTGGAGCAGAGAGGTAAGGAAATTGTCTTTCGTTCAAAAATGAAACACCTCGAGGAAAATGAGACCTGCTCCAGGTACTTTTTTAAGAAAATTAACGATAAGCATACCCTGTTAGACAATGTTGATGGAGATACAAACACTGACAATATTTTAAAAAAGGTACACAGATTTTATGCGGATCTTTTTAATATAAAGCTTGTTAATGTTGATTTGATGAACGACTCATTGAAGGAGGTTGACGCTGTTTTAAATCCTGTCTCCAAAGATTTTTTATTACAGGATATTACGGAACAGGAGATTTTAGATACCATCAAGAGTTTTAAAACAGGTAAAGTCCCTGGCCCTGATGGTATACCCATAGAGTTTTATGTCACATTTTATGGAGTTTTAAAAGAGGATCTCTATTCCCTTTTTACTCAAGTTTTTAGAACAAAAGCCCTCCCGGGGTCCTGGAAGAAAGGTGAGGTGTCCCTGCTTTATAAAAAGGGGGACAAAACAGATATTAAAAACTGGAGGCCTATCACCTTACTAAACACAGACTACAAAATAATGGCCAAGATTTGCGCGAATAGGCTAAAGGCTGTTATAGAGAAAATCGTCCACTCCAACCAAGTCTGTGGGATACCTGGGAGGAGCATATGGGACAATTTAAACCTTTTAAAAGATGCTATTGGTGATACGAAGGAGAGAAAAGGCAGATTGGCGGTTTTATCCATAGATTTCGAGAAAGCCTTTGATAGAGTATCACATTTTTATCTTTTTAAGGTTTTAGAAAAGATGGGTATACCAGAAGGCTTTTTACAGTCTCTGAAGGCCTTTTATGAAAATTGTACAAGCAAGATTTTAGTAAAGGGTTTTAAGACACAGGATGTCCTTTTAAACTCCGGAGTGAAGCAGGGGTGTCCCTTGTCCCCACTACTTTTTATATGTGCGATCGAGCCTCTACTCTGCAGATTGAGGAATGACAAGCAGATATGTGGAGTCCCCCTGCCGGGCGGGGGGGGACTAGAGGCAAAAGTAGTGGGGTACATGGATGATGTCGCGGTCCTGTGCAGGGACGCCCCGTCACTGCAAAATGCATTACAACAGATATACCAATTTTGCTGCTCCTCCGGTTTTAAAGTCAATTTTAATAAAAGTAATATTTTAAATATTGGCAACATGATTTTACAGGACATTCCAGTCCCTGTGTCGGAGTCTGTACAGATTTTAGGAGTCTCCTTCAATGAGTCAAACAATGGTTTTATCAGTTGGGACTTGGTGGCACAAAAAGTTAATAAGAAAATTTGTTTATGGAATCTTAGAAAACTGACAATGGAGGGAAAAATTTTAATCACAAAAATGGTGATTTTACCAATTTTATTATATCTAAGTATGGTTTTCCCTCCCCCTGATATTTTATTAAAAAAGATTACCAAGGCATGTTTTACATTTTTATGGAATTCTAGGATGGAGAAGCTCAGGAGAGAAAAAGTGATGTTACCAAAGCTAATGGGTGGTAAAGATTTTCCAAATATAAAAGCATTTCTTTTAATCCATTTTTTTACACTGTGTCTTAATACTGTTTTTAAGGAACACTACTGGTCTTATTTTATCCGTTTTAACACTGGCTATTTTATGAGGAGGTACGGATGGTTCTCTACGGTTTTAAGCTCGCCATATGCTTTTAACCTGCCAGACCAGTATAAGATTTTAGAAAAAATAGTGAACCTTTTTAACCTAAAAGACAAAAGAATAGAAGATGTAAAAAATAGTAAATATGTTTTAAAGGAAATAAAAGAAAATGTTTTAATAGCCCCCATTAGCAATTTTAATGAAAACAAATGCAAAATTATCTGGAGCATGGTTAATGCTAAATTCATTTTTAATTCACAGAAGGATCTGGCCTGGAGCTGCGCCCACGAGTGTCTTCCATGCCGGGCATTCCAGCATCGAAGGGGACTGACCAACTCGGCTGCGTGTCCAAGGGGAGGATGCCGCGATGATGAGACAGTCTTACATCTCTTTTGGCAATGTTATTTTTCACAACTCATATGGACAAAAATCCTCCCCTTGATGAAGAAGATAACCGGAATAAAGAGAATTACAAGTGAAGGCGTTTTTTACGGATGTCTGGAGTGCCCAACAAGGACTCAGAAAATTATGGCATGGAAGATTACTAACTGCGTTAAAGCAGCTTTGTGGGCGGCCAGGAATATTCTTTTATTCAAACATGAAATTTTATCTGTGAATGATATTTTAGGAATTTGTTTTTATGAAATGCACAAGTATTATCTTTTAGACAAAAAATTCTCTCCTGTTTTAAGTAGAAAATGGTTTTTTAGCGAATGGAATTCTATAATATGATGCCACCAAGTGCCCTTTTATAAATTGTATGATTTTAATCTGACAATTTGTATTTATTTTTTAACCATTGTTGTAAAATTTGAATCCCTGTAAAAATGTTGAAAAATGTTAATTTATTGTAAAACCTGAAAAAATTTAAATAAACGGTTACCCCCAAAGTTGGGGTAGTCAACTTAAAAAAAAAAAATCTGTTCTTATCAGTTTAATATCTGATACGTCCCCTATCTGGGGACCATATATTAAATGGATTTTTAGAACAGGGAGATGGAAATAGAGCTTGCTCTGTCCACTCCACGCATTGACCTGGTATTGCAGTATTTCCAGGACCGGTGCACCCTTCCCTTATGTGTTGACTAAAATCAGATTCCAAAAGTGCTATTTGTGTTTGCTATTGTTTTTGTCTTTCTGATGGGATCTCCCCTTTTAATCCCATTATTTCAACACCTGTTGGACAATGCATTTGTACAGTCATGTGTGATAATGAGCTAATTTATTAAATGCAATTAATTAATACATTGCCACCTCTTGTTGTGTGTGTGTGTGTGTGTGTCTTCTGTGTTTCTGTGTTTCCGGCATTTCACATTGGAACAGCTCATTCACCTTCCTTGTCTTCTCTCCGCCCTCCCTTTTAGGTAGGTTAAAGAGCTGCACCTGAGCCAGCCACTGATTGATTGATGCAGCACCACAGTCAAATAGTGGAGTGGAGTAGGGG